>NC_083474.1:223063-230563 GCF_030014155.1 Tachysurus vachellii
TGAGAACTGAGCTGATTTTAAGCACAACTGCCTGCAAAGCAATTTAGGGCAAAACACCATGAATGACAAAAACACATCACATTATTATTATTATTATTATTATTATTATTATTATTATTATTATTATTATTATTATTATTATTATTATTATTATTATTATTATTATTATTATTATTATTATTATAAGGGTTTCTAAACCCAGCTGTTTCTAAACCCAGCTTCTTTAGCCCTAAATAAATATAGATACTAGACTGGGTTAAATGATAGTACTTCCTTGTGCCTGATGAAGGCGCTATTGTGCAGCATTTTACTTTCAGTCTTACTGTCTTACTCTTCTGGTTCCTTGGCCAATTCAAACATGTTAAGTATATTTACTGTCATTGTAAAAGTGCATTGAAATCATATAGATTTGGATTTTTTGTGAATTTCATTAATATATGGAAGACATTTATGTTTTAGGATAGTTTATAGCTTCAGTGAGATGGATCAATAATGAGGAATTACACAGAAAAACATTTCAAGAGCTCTGAGTAAAAAATCATGATTATTTAAGACATTGCTGCCATCAGCCAATCAGCATAGAGATTCAAATTCTAATTTTATACTCGAATTATAATGAAACGTAATCATCTGAAGTCTCGTTACTGTTTATTGTGAGAAATGACCTCTGGGGCACATACTGTACCTACAGAGGGGCTTGGAAATATTATTGGAAATAATATCAAGGGGAAATATTTATTATTATTATTATTATTATTATTATTATTATTATTATTATTATTATTATTATGATGATGATTGTTGTTATTATTGTTGGTGAAATTAAATTTTAAATAATCTGATAGATTTTGTAAGTGATAGGATCAAGGCTTTGTTCACAGCATTTAAAGACTCTCTCTCTCTTTCTCTCTCTCTCTCTCTCTCTCTCTCTCTCTCTCTCTCCCAGGGTGACAGCGGAGGTCCTCTGGTGTATCTTCAGGAGCACTGGATGTTGGTGGGTGTGGTGAGTTGGGGTGTAGGATGTGCAAGACCAAACCTACCTGGTGTTTACTCTAATGTGGATCAGATGCTGAACTGGGTCTACACTGTCATGCAGGTAATCTTGTGTCTGTCTATATTTAATAAAAAAAACTATAAAACCTTTTTACATGGGATTTATGGGATCATGTAAGATGCTTAGATAGGTGACGTCTAATTAATGTTGATATAATAATAAAGAATAAATATAAGAATAAAATGGGTCTAATCTCTTCTCCTTCTTTCTCTTCAGAAATCATGAGCCAAAGCCATCAGGAGGACACGAGTGTGTTAGAACAAAGACGAACATTACATCAGTGCAATACTCTTCATCACTCTACATCAGAGCAAACTGTACTCTGTTTAATCTACATGAACTCTGAGGACGTACTTGAGCTGTTACTTAACCCAAAAATGATGAATCAGGTACAGATTTAGATCTGAATCTTCACTTCCTTACTGGTGCAGATTATTAGTCACCTTCTCAGGGATGAGTTTAATTGAAGTTGTAATTGTTGCCTTTAAATCCAATTAATGATAATAATAATGTTAGCTTTATACTGTTTACTTCACCAAATACATGAAGGGCTGATAAAGCAAACAGGATCACTTCTTGTGTGATTGTGTTCCACTCTTTACCTGTACAGAGTTTCTTCATTTGCACTTTTCTCAGCATTAATAAGTGACGTGTTGGGATCAGATACTTCTGACTATTTGGATGTCATTATTTAACATGTTGGATAAGCCAAAAGTTACTAAAGTTAATTAAAGTTGTATTGTATTAAGAAGTTAACAAAAACGTCTTAATGCCAAACAGAGATCAAACTTTAATGGTGTTGTGAATTAGTTCATATTGTTCTGGCTCAAGCTCTCATGTGGTGCGATATGAGTGAATATTTCTGTGAATTTCTACAAGTATAATGTAAATAAATGTAAAATGTAAAATGTTCAATAAATTATGGTTTTTGAGGGAGGAAGCGAGGTTGATATTTTCTTCCTTAAATTAAAATAAAGACTACAATCACATACAGACTTTAGGAAAGAAAGAAACATGATCATTTTTTATGAAAACTTTTATTTCTTAGATTCTTTTTATAATTATAATCTGCTACTGAAGTGCATAGTAAAGTAGAATGACAGACAGACGTAGTTACAGAGACGAGCGGATTGCACAATGGCTTTCTAGATTCATCTTGATGAGGTTTATCAGCATTTTCAAGGCAATGAAAACAGACCGTGTGAAGCTTTTTCTCCAGCGTTGGCCACACTGACACACTCAGATCTAATCAGAAAAAAGTGGAACTTTCTTCAGAGGATTTTTGCAATCAGGGAATCAAGAAGTTTCTGTTTCAGTGCTGAAATTCACTGACTGTGATTAAAAACGCTGGATTCAATTGTCTTCTCTGCATGTGTTACTACGGTGTATAATAGTTTAGATCTATCACAAATCTCAAAAGGTGTGTATAAAAAGAGAGAGAGCTCTGGAGTGGAATGTGTCGAGTAAGCAGAACTCTCAGACTTGTGATTTGGCAGTGAGAGAAGAGCAGGATCTGAAATCCAGTTGGTCATTTCATAACCTCATTATCGAGTTACGGTCGGAGTGTCTTGTTTGCTGGAGAAGTTCACACATTGAAATTCTGTGTTTTATATATATATAGAGATAGAGATAGATATTGTTTGTTTGTTTGTTTGTTTGTTTTTACACCTAGCTTAATATTCTGAGGCAGTCAGTATGTTGATTGTGACTCAGTGCCACAAACTGTTTTCAGTGTATAAGATACCAAGTGGCCAGGGATGGGGTTGGGATTTTTTTTTTGTTTGTTTTTTGTTATTTATTTATTTATTTATTTTTGTTAGTTTTTCTTTTTTGTTTTCTTTTGGTTTTAAACGATAGAACAGAGTTGGACGATCCTCTGATAACAGTGACATGGTTTAGAAGGTTGAGAACAGTAAAGTGTTCCTGTTTAAAAGACGAACCGTTTTAACCAGAATGCTCATGCAGGCACTCGCTTCTTTTAACATTATTGTACTCGAGGACCGTGGAGTTTATCATGTAAGATGGCGTTATGTCTAAAGTCTAAAGTCACTACACCAGCCTTAAGAGCTTTGTTTTAATTTAGCACGGTGTTATATTAAGTCCATATTGCTTATGCATGCTTAAGTTTGAACTAAAAGAACAAAGACTACAGGAAAAGCAATGAAAGTGCACTGCAAGCTAAAGTACATTCATATAGTTCAGGATTTTATATTAAGTCTACATTGCTTAGGCATGCTTAAGCAATAAACAGAATGACAGCCAGAATGTCTAGAGGAAAAAGTCTTAGCCAATAAATGTGCACTGTGAGCAACAGTACATCCAGAACAGCAAGCCAAAGTAAATTCTGTTTAAAATCAGATTTCTGTCATATTTACTTCATTTGATTTTGAGTTGAATTTGTAGCTGATTTCGATGACGTTCTGTCAGCCTGCGTTCTCTCTGAAGTCACACGGATGATGTCACTCTCTGCTCTGCACTGTAATTATGTCAGATTTGACTTCTGCTCTTTCATTTGGAGTTCGTGTACGAATTGATCGTATGAAATTAAGTCCATTCCATTTTCATCATATTTATCACATCCTGTGAGGACGTGCTTTAAACTCAAAGCCTGCTCTTGGTATCTCCACTGGAAACAACAACACACTTCCACAGCAAACATTTGGCCTTCTCTCGCTGTTTGCTTTTGTGAATGTGGGGCTGATACCAAACACACGTGATACCAAACGCACGTGACACCAAACACACGTGAGAGATACAACAAAGAAACTGAACTGCAGTCTCAATGAAACAAACAAGAAAACATGACTGAAAGTATTGCCTTTTGAAATCAGAGCATCTACTGAATTCCTGAAATCATCAGTAACACGGACAGTTAACGCTAACGGCGTCAGTACAAAGCTGTACATCAGCACAATGACAGGCGCAGTATCGCTTTTACAGGATGAACAATACAGCACACAGAACTCCAGGGTTCCACGCTGCTCTTATTGCTGCCACACATTAACCCTTTAAAGTGAATTATGTTCCTTCTGTGTACCAGACTGAAACCTCTCTACTTCCTGTTTCAGTTTGGACTAAAAAGAAAGTCAAATTTAATGTAAAACTGCTCTGTTAAAAAATCCCAAAGAACTGAGATGCCAGAGCCCCTGAATACTGAGAGTCAACTCTAATGGAAGACGTAGAGATATTCACTCATTACACACCTGTAAACCAGGAGAGGAATCGAGAGCAGGAGAGAGAGAAAGGATTTCATTCACTCATTCATCTTCTACCGCTTATCTGAACTACCTCGGGTCACGGGGAGCCTGTGCCTATCTCAGGCGTCATCGGGCATCAAGGCAGGATACACCCTGGACGGAGTGCCAACCCATCACAGGGCACACACACACACACACACACTCTCATTCACTCACACAATCACACACTATAGACAATTTTCCAGAGATGCCAATCAACCTACCATGCATGTGTTTGGACCGGGGGAGGAAACCGGAGTCCCCGGAGGAAACCCCCGAGGCACGGGGAGAACATGCAAACTCCACACACACAAGGTGGAGGTGGGAATCGAACCCCGACCCTGGAGGTGTGAGGTGAACGTGCTAACCACTAAACCACCGTGACCCCCAGAGAAAGGATTTATGGACTTAAATTACATCACAGAAGGTTTTGGGCTTCAGTCTCGGTTTAGTCGATTCTGACATTCAGCATGTCTGATAGAATGTAATATACATTTCTATAACTTACAGTAATATATACAGTAACATAGTGAACCTAATGATTATAGTTTATAGTTTTTATACTTGGCACTGTATTTTTTTGTGCTTATCACTCAGTGGTCGTTTTCTCTCTCTCTCTCTCTCTCTCTCTCTCTCTCTCTCTCTCTCTCTCTCTCTCTCTCTCTCTCTCTCACACACACATATCTGTACTCTTAGTGTTTTTTCCACTACATTCTACAGGTATTAAGTAGGTACATTTATGTCCCTGTAAACGGACCCCTTCCTGCCTCCTGCCTCCTGCAGCATATCATTTAACACGTTTTCCGTCATCTGAGTGAAGCGTAAGCCGGTAAGAGCGCAGACATAAATCATTCACATGCTTTCTGTTTTGTTCTTTTTAAAAAAAATGCATTAGTTAACTTGTTAAAAGCAGCATCAGTAAGGATCATGTTCTGCAGGGAGGAACTTTTTTTCCTTAAAAGGGAGGGATTGTCTTACTAAGGAACTTATTTTATAAGGAGTTTCTTTTTCCCCCCTTGGTGTGTTTTCATAGCAGAATCCCTAAAAGCAAAGGTTTTCATTAAAGAGTCTCAAAAAGCAAGAAAAATTTGAAGCATTAGCAGGCACATGTGTTTTTTTTTTCCTATATATGGATTATAAAGCTGCCCTGAAGGACACAGTACTTAAGAGTTTCTCTTGTCTAACACACCGAGTTCATCCCTTATTTAATAACTCAGATACCTTGCAGGTGAAACCAGGTGTGTTGGACATCTAACGAGTGTACTGGATCTCCAGGACATTATTTGTGTTTGCAAATAAAAGATTTCTGCTTTTGGGCTGGATTCCCCTTTAAACATGTCACAGATAAAGAGGTGTAACATCTGGGCTGCATCTTAGATGCTTGTATTTGTGGTTAATATTCATCATAAATTCTGTTCATATTAAACTATTTGAATTCGTCCCAGTGGAAAAATGAATAAATCCAGGTGATAAATTGAAGGATAGCCCTGAAGAAATGAGTGGATAAATACTGAGCACTAAGCAGTTAACACTCGGCCCTGCGGGGTGCTGAGCGCTCACTTCCTGCTCACCTTCCTCCTGCATCAGGAAGTGAAAGGGAAATGATCTTTGTGTCTTTGATCTAAAGACGATTCAGTGAGTCATGTGACACTCGTGTGACTTGTGAGAAAAAAACATAGAGGTCATTGAAAAATAACAGTAATGTGGTCACCACCTTGTTACTAAAGCACTTAGTGTTAGTTTTTCCTTTAATTTGTCATCCGTCTGTTAGTATAAGTGCATGTATATATACACAGTACTGTAGAGAAGTCTCAGTTTTTAACAGATGGTGTATTAGTGCTTTAGTTTGTGACTTTAAGTCAACACTTTATTTTCAAATATTACATTTTTTTCACCAAAATCTAGTCGATTATAACCTAACGCAGGCTGTTGAAGCCTCCACTGAAGCAGAAGACGTAAAGTCTCCTGAACAACAGCACGAGTCTAATGACTCTATTAAACAGTGGATATGTTTGTGATTGTTTGTGCCTCAGACGTTTCCACAGTACTGTATAATTAAAGCAGGTGTAAAGTGAGTGCTGCTGAAAGGTGTGTAATCCAGCCCAAAAGTCAGACTAAATATTTCTAAAATATATAGAGCAGAAATTCTAGAATATATCTTAATATTAACATATTGTTTTCCAGAAGGATAAAACAGTCCATAATTATAGCTGTAACATCCAACCCTCTGTGAGTAAAGCACATTTACTCAGTTTATGCCTTTGGTGAAGCTTTGTTGTCTGCTTTGGAACCTGAAAGGCCGTTTTCTGTGTTGTCATTTCCTGAAGAGCTCACAAGGCACTCTTTACTGCAAATAAGAAAGAAAGAAAGAAAGAAAGAAAGAAAGAAAGAAAGAAAGAAAGAAAGAAAGAAGGAAAGTGTTTGTGAGGTTGTACATTACATGGTGGGAGAATAAACAAGAGAGTAAAGTAGTACTTCAGTGTTGTACAGAAGAGCTCCAGCTGTTCATTTCTTCTTTCTCCACATTTCAGCCCAGAAGAACACATTAGCATCACACATAGAACCTTTATAAACTTGGTTTGATTCTGCTTTAGAACGCCCCGTCCCTTAGAACAACACTGTTCTTAATTACAGAACTACAAAGCACATTATAAATAATATTCTGTACATCGTAAGAAGAGAAAGAAACTGTGGAAGAGGAAAGTGTCAGTAATCTGAACAGGACTTCTGTTGTCTTCCCTGCGATTATTCTTTGTAATACTTTATCCTTGTACTCTGAGTACAGTTTTAATTTCTATATTAATCCAAAGTGCACATACACAGCAGTGAACACACACACACACCGTGAACACACACCCGGAGCAGTGGGCAGCCATTTATGCTGCGGCACCCGGGGAGCAGTTGGGGGTTCGGTGCCTTGCTCAAGGGCACCTCAGTCGTGGTATTGCATTATGTATTATGAGTCAGACTCTCTACGACTTCCCCCTTTAGTTCCTGTTTTGATGATGGTGATGGAGATCTCTGTCAGTGTAAAGAAGACCATACACACAGTTTCTATAATCCTACTGTATACGGACACCTGATCAGTGAAAATCCCAGAACAACATCAGATAAATTAATATGGTTCCTGCTATTGCTCCTATAATAACCTGCTCTCTTAGAAGGTTTTCCACTAGACAGGACTCAGGACTTTGGACTCAGATCTACTGA
>NC_083474.1:235563-243063 GCF_030014155.1 Tachysurus vachellii
TACTCCATATATAATCCACATGTTACTACATATATAATCCACATGTTACTCCATATATAATCAACATGTTACTACATATATAATCCACATGTTACTCCATATATAATCCACATGTTACTCCATATATAATCCATATGTTACTACATATATAATCCACACGTTACTACACATATAATCCACATGTTACTACATATATAATCCACACGTTACTCCATATATAATCCACACGTTACTACATATATAATCCACATGTTACTACATATATAATCCACACGTTACTACATATATAATCCACATGTTACTACATATATAATCCACATGTTACTCCATATATAATCCACATGTTACTACATATATAATCCACATGTTACTACATATATAATCCACACGTTACTCCATATATAATCCACATGTTACTATATATATAATCCACATGTTACTATATATATATATTACACATGTTACTCCATATATAATCCACATGTTACTCCATATATAATCCACATGTTACTACATATATAATCCACATGTTACTCCACTACACCATGATAAATAATCTTTAGCCTGCTTGTCTGCTTATCGACTCATATCATTTACTATTTTCAGATGGACAGTTACACACATGTGAGAGCTTTATGAGTGTAAGTCACTGTGGAAGAGAAATGAAGAAAGAGTGTACATGGGACAAATCCACCACAACAACCCAGAGGAACAGGACAAGAGACTTTTTACCCCTAAACCCCCAAAAAAGATGAGATTATTACAGATTATTAGATTGGAAGTGTAAAAGGTGCCATGACGAAGAGGGTAAACATGTCGGGATCTAGCCGGACTTGTGCCTTGTGTTTACGTTTTGTGTCACGTGTCTGCCTCAGCAAATCTGTCCCTTATGTGTCTGATTGTTGAACTTTTTTATTCGTGCCACGCTGCCAAAGGCAAAGGTGCATTTGGGTTTGAACTTTTATCCCTGACGACACTGTGGCTTTCTGACAAAACAGAAGAAGGAGGGTTAGTTATTTACTGACTCGCACTCTGGTGTTTTCAACATGTGGATTAGTTGAAGCACTAAGATGACTGCACTCACTGGCTATTTTTATATACAGCCATGTCATTGCTATAATTCATTCCTTGCAAAGATACTGTTTTGTGTTGTGTGTGTGTGTGTGTGAGTGTGTGTATGTGTGTGTGCGTGTGTGTGCGTGCATTCTTTGGCATGAAGTCAATCCTGCACTGGTAAACATGCTCAGCTGTTAAAGGACTGATGAGAAACACTTGTAATAAACAACATCCTTATAACACGTCTAATTCTATCACAGGACGATTGTTGTGATCTGCAGTCACCTTGGATTTCTACACATAGAACTGTGTAGAATTGTAAAAAAAAAAGGCCCCCGGTTACCTGTCATTGTTGTCTGTTGAATTAAATCCAGTGACAGTAGAGTTTTACTTTATTTAGTTTATTATCTGGTACTTTTATATTCTTATAATTAAGCTACTTAAGTCACTGTTATACAAATAGACATGACAATAAAACTGCTTGTAGTAATGTTTGTAGTCATTATGACTCTAAATCAATCAAATATATCTTTAACATATGGTACTGTGTATGTATGTGGGAAATGGTATATGGGTGTTTTTAAAGGTCTGTTCTGTTTTATTCTATTCATTTTGTCACTATGTCTGATGGAGTTGAGCATTAAAAACTTTGCAAGAGCCAGTTAATCAGTTAGTAAGTGCTGCGTCCTCCATGATGCTTGTACCCAGTTCTCTGTGCCATACATCTGAAGCTCAGTGTACCTTGATATAGTCTGCAGTGAGAGAGCCTTGTCTGCACTTTCTGTCTCCTCCATTTACTCTCTCGACTGTTATAGTGCACCTCCTATGATCATGCTCACTCTTATTACATTACACAAACTCATTCCTGCTTTTTACATCCTTCGGTTTAATGTACAAGAAATCCCTCAGGCTTCTGAAATGGAGCAGGAAGTGATGTCGTGGTATTGCTTACGGTAATGTGTCTGCTGAAATAGAGTTAATGCACAGACAGTATGGACTACATAATAGCTTGTGCTGACGGGATACTCTGTTTTTACTGTTCACTAATTGATGGCATGAACAGTATGGACTGATTGTATCAGGGAGCACATAGTTGATCATCTAATGTGTCTCACTGTGAAGGTCTTAGTCACTAGCCACATTTCCTGTTATGGAGTATTGCTGTGATCCTGCTCATCATAAACAGAATAACAATACTTGGCTTCTATTCTGAGAACCAGAAGAGCTGAAAGCTGATGACATGGCGGCATTATCGCAAAGCCAAAGATAACACTCGCCCACAGGAGCACCACTCCTCTCCACATCACATGTCTAACAGGTTTGGTGAAGCACTGCTGAAAAACCTGAAAGAGCTGGTTAGGTGTATTCTGGGAGCAGGACAAGCAGAAGTAACTAAGAGTAATATTGTAGAGGTATGTAAATTAAGTGATTAGATGATGTCATATAGTCTATATGTCGCTGTAGTATGATCTGGCCCTATCCCAATGCTGCATAGTGATGTAGATTACAGCAGGTTATTGTGACCTTCATGGACGTTCGCTGGCAGGGTTTAAACCCAGATCTCCTCCTTTAGCTCATCCGCCAGCAGTGATGCAGCCCCAAATGCAGGCTTCCAGTGCTTACCATTTATTAACACAAACATTAACAAAACTTACACCGAACAAACAAAACTTAACCTAAACAAGGCAAAGGTTTGGCACATAACTGTAGCAACATTAACCTGGTAACAACGACAACATTCGCATCGATGTAACAAGCCAAGCATATATACAGAAACTAATCAGGGTGAACAAGGAACAGGTGAAATGGCAGAAACATTAGACAGGTTAGAGCGTAGCACCACCCACATACAGTACGACATGTAACATGGGTTGGTCAGAAACCATCCAAGCTCTTCACGGTTATCTACTGGATATTGGATTCGAGCAGTTTCAAAGACAAGGAACGGCGTCCATCCCACTCAGGAAGGTGCAGCTCTTATGTCCTGTAAGATAGCACACAGTATTAGAACAGGCCTAGTTATTCGGTAACAATTCAGAGCCACAGCATACAAACAATCATCAGGCTAAATCCAACCGTCTGCTAGCAACAATAAGGTCAATCAGGTTCCTTTTGAAATAGAAATGATAGATTAATTGGAAGCCACTCACTGCTGCTAAGGAAGCTCCACATATATACATCCTAAAGATCACTGACATTACTGTAGAAACTTAAAGACTATGGAGGGTTAGGGTTACAACTGATATGAGCTGCTTTGCATTCAGTTCTCCACTGAACTTTAATAATAACTTCAACAAAACAGACTTTATGTTAGAAACATAATGAACTAATATCACATAATAACTATAATACTTATATGTAGGAGTTACTCATTAGCACATAATTTCCTTGTTGTTTAATTATAAACTATATAGTTTATAAAGGGGAAATTAGTTATCTTTATACATTTACATCCAGAATTTATTGTCCATTATTACAAACTCTTCCACCATGTTGTATCCTGCTGCTTTTAGCTTTCTTTGCATGAGTCACCTTCAGCTGCAGTCTGTATTTGCACTTCCCTAAAACACTTTATGCTCAAAATTATTTCAGTAGATAATCTCCTCTTCGAAAAACTGATGCTCTAATCAGAAAGATGCTTACCCACGTATGCTCAAAGTGATGTTCTCAGGACAAATATAAACATTTCACATTACATTTTATCCAGATTCCTGTAAAGTGATTGATTTGTGACCTTTATTAAAAGAATAATATCAATAAAATTGAGTTGAATATCCTTTTAATGTCCATAGTGCTGTTTTTACGCTTTTACACATTGTGATGATTTGTAATCCCTCTGTTCAGGGTCACCTATTCGTTCTTTCTTAAGGGCATCTCAGTGAGATTTTCCTTGCCACAGCTTCATCTGGTTTGCCGATTATGGATCTAAACCTACAACCAGATTTCTGTAAAGCTGCTTTGTCAGTAATGTCTGTTAATCATGAGTGCTACACACCGCTCAGGCACAACATTAAACCCACTTTCATGTACATGGATGAGGCAGAGGTTCCTAATGCAGGTAGAAGATTTGAATGAAACAAAAGCACAAAGTAATCCAGGTAAGGGCAAAACAGGATGAGAATTTTGCAGTGGTGTTCCCAGATTGTGGAGCACTGGAGGGCCTGGGCCATGAAGCATTTGCAGACCTGTGAAACAGAGCAGAAGGTCCTGGTGCAGTGGTGGACCTAGATTGTGGAGCAGGTGACCAAGGCAGAACAGAAACGACAACCTCCGTGGTCACAGTACGGCAGACAAGAAACTGAGGAACATCCTCCGTGGTCACATCATGATAGGCGTGAAACTCATGAACAACCTCCTTGGTCGCATCATGTTCACCTCTGAGACCCCTTAGCTTGCGACAACTACACAGATACCGGCAGCACGTACTGACATAAGAGTTGGCTTCATCCTCCAGACTGGATACCAGTCTCTTGCGCCGTCTTCATACGGAACACTCATGATGACTGGAGGCACTGATATAGCATCCATGGTGGCTGAAGACTCTGGGACAACCCTCTTAAAGGCTGGGGATGCTGGAAAAATTTACATTACCGATGAAGGGTCTGCTGAGGCAGACATCTTGGCTGAGGGCTCTAGTGCGGCAGCCATTTTGTGGGGAGGCTCGGGAATGGCGGCCATGTTGTGAACAGGCACTGACCCAGCAGACATGACATGAGCAGTCTTTGGCATAGCAGCATGTTGTGAACAGGCTTTAGATTAACGCCATGTTCCTCCTCTGTGACACCCACAGTGAAAGCAGATCCACTCAACCTTACTGCTCTATAGTCCAGTGCAGGGTACATGATGGCATTAAACATGAAAAACCTTCCAAAAAAACAGGGTCATGTACCACGTCACACCTTCAGAGTCCAGACCTTGACGGCTCAGAGTTACGGCAGACCTACAGCATATTAAGCAGGTGGTTTTAATGTTCTGGCCGATCTGTGTGTAAATAAACTGAACTGAATTGAATATGTAATCAGCAAAGTTGTATTCTGATTAAATGGCCACGTAAATCACAAGCACTGAAAGGCATAAACACACACACGAACATGCACACACACATACACACACATACACACACACACACACGCATGCACATACACACATACATGCGCGCACACACGCACACACACACACGAACACACACACATGCACACACACACATACACATACACACAAACGAACACATACACATACACACACACACAAACACACACACGAACACACACACGCGCACACACACATACACTTACACACACACATACACACACATACACACACACACGCACACACACACACGAACACACACACACACACACAGGAGATTCACCATGTGGTGTGAACAAGTAGATACTACATGCATGCACACGTGGGTGGTATCACACAAGGACACATCGTCCCCTTCTAAAACAGAAATAGTGCCACATGATTGACGCGCTGAATCTCTACCACTGTTAAAGAAAGACTTCTGCTATAGTTCTCTGTTATTAAGAATATCAAGTCTGAACAGTGGCTTCAGACCCTTTTCCCTACGAATGCTATTTACTGGGGAGGTGTAGTCCAGGGTCAGTTAGGAGAACCTTTGTCCTGAAGTATGAATGTCAAACTCAGGTGATAGATGTCCTCAGGATAATACAGTGCATGAACTTGTCCCATATACAGTACACAATGGAAGAAAGTGTAAACTCAAATCTATTGTGAGAGACAGATTACATGAGTGTAGTGACCTTCCTTAACACTTCAGAAATAATTCCACTCTCTGGTCATTAATAATTCATTCATTCATATCTTTTATTTTCTTTTTAGAGTTAGACATTGCATTTTAATTTGACTTTTTTTTTATACTTTTTTCTCTTTGACATTATCCATATAATGTCTAACCCTAACCCTAACCCATATAATGTCTAACCCTAACCCTAACCCATATAATGTCTAACCCTAACCCTAACCCATATAATGCCTAACCCTAACCCTAACCCTAACCCATATAATGCCTAACACTAACCCTAACCCTAACCCATATAATGCCTAACCCTAACCCTAACCCTAACCCATATAATGCCTAACCCTAACCCTAACCCTAACCCATATAATGCCTAACCCTAACCCTAACCCATATAATGTCTAACCCTAACCCTAACCCATATAATGCCTAACCCTAACCCTAACCCTAACCCATATAATCCCTAACCCTAACCCTAACCCTTAGTGGCCTGTGACTACCTGTCACTTCACCCTCTCCTCTAACACACAGCTTCATCATGTGGCACTGAGAATATTAGATATAATGAAATGCCATAATTTCTGATCATTTTGATAGATTTTGTGTACAGTGATGAACTGAACTGAACTGACTGGTGTACACGGAGTCTGACTGACATAAAGCACACTGGCTGAATAAGTCAAGAAGAAACCTGTGAGATAACAATACGTTATTATAAGGAATAAAAAGGTAATTAAGTAAGAGAACAAATAAACAATCTGAAATACCCAAAGTAGAACTTCACCAAAATAATACTTAAGTATAGCAACAAAGTACAGTGATGTTTTCATTTCAGCCATAAAGATACAGGAGAAACTCTTAAATAAATCTGGGTAAAAAAAAAAGAATAAAGTCTTTATTTTTACCCAGGAAGCTTTACATGGCATGTGACTGAAGGATTTAGAGAAACCTGAAGAGAGCACCACAGTCTTCAGCATCAGAAACATAAAGCAAACTTCTGTAGCTACAGCAGGATATGTGGACTGTCTGGAGTTAGGGTTAGTAATAACAATCAATCTAATCACAATCTAATCACAGTCTAATCACAGTCTAATCACAGTCTAATTAGTCTAATCACAATCTAATCACAATCTAATCACAATCTAATCACAGTCTAATGTACAGTATAATATGTACAGTATAATGTACAGTATAATGTGTACAGTATAATGTGTACAGTATAATGTGTACAGTATAATGTACAGTATAATATGTACAGTATAATGTGTACAGTATAATGTGTACAGTATAATGTGTACAGTATAATATGTACAGTATAATGTGTACAGTATAATGTGTACAGTATAATGTACAGTATAATATGTACAGTATAATATGTACAGTATAATGTACAGTATAATATGTACAGTATAATGTACAGTATAATATGTACAGTATAATGTGTACAGTATAATGTACAGTATAATATGTACAGTATAATGTACAGTATAATATATACAGTATAATGTGTACAGTATAATATGTACAGTATAATGTGTACAGTATAATATGTACAGTATAATGTGTACAGTATAATATGTACAGTATAATGTGTACAGTATAATATGTACAGTATAATGTACAGTATAATGTGTACAGTATAATGTACAGTATAATGTGTACAGTATAATATGTACAGT
>NC_083474.1:248063-263063 GCF_030014155.1 Tachysurus vachellii
TCACACACACTCTCTCTCTCTCACACATGCTCTCTCTCTCTTTCTCTTACACTCTCTCTCTCTTTCTCACGCTTTCTTTCTCTCTCTCTCTTTCTCTCTCTCTCTCACACACACACTCTCTCTCTCTCTCTCTCACACACACACACACTCTCTCTCACACGCTCTCTCTCTTTCTCTTACACTCTCTTTCTCACACGTTCTTTCTCTCTCATTCTATCTCTCTCTCACTCTCTCTCTCTCACACACACACACTCTCTCACACACGCTCTCTCTCTGACTTTCTCTTACACTCGCTCTCTCTCTTTCTCACACGCTTTCTTTCTTTCTCTCTCTCTCTCTCTCTCTCTCACACACACACACACACTCTCTCTCACATGCTCTCTTTCTCTCTCTCTTTCTCACACGCTTTCATTCCCTCTCTATCTCTCTCACTCTCTCTCTCAGACACACACACTCTCTTTCTCTCTTACTCTCTCTCTCTGTCTCACACACACACACTCTCTCGCTCCCTCTCTCCCTCCCTTTACCCCCTCTCCTGTTTCCAGTTCTCCCTCTTCCCCTTCTCGAGGATAAGCGCATACTGCACATAACAAAAGGTCTGAGATGGAATATGACTAGACAGATTTGACTTCTTCATTTAAATTATGTAAGAATTTAGAAAGTTTTAAGGAAATAAAATTTTCTTGCCTATAAAAATGCTCACATCCGCTGGACTCACCAAAAGTAAGTAATATTTTTTAAATATTCATCTATCATTCTTTACTATCTAAAATATCTACATTTCATTTTAATAATCACTAGTAACAATTAAATAGATGAACAGATAATATAGAATAGAAATTAAAGACGTGTCCAGTGACATCACTCTAATTCAGGTTAGCTTCAGGATTTCTGCTTTAAAACTTCTCTTTCTTCATAGATTCTGGTTTAAATTTCACAACAGCAAAGTTGCAAAAGTAACAGAAGCAATTAACATTTAATTATTTTCCAAAAGCTGTGTAATTTAATCATGTCATTCTATAACAAAGACGGAGTGAGGACAGTAATATGGTTTAAAATAAGCACATGACTTTTATACAGTATTATACAGTACCGTCCTGTTGTGAGGTACATCGTGTGTTCAGTTCAACTCCTTCATTAGCCACAAGACCTCAGAAGACTCATTCAGAGACAGATTTCTGACCTAACTGAAGTTATTGTGCAGCATCAACTGATCATTTACCTGAACTGTGCATCAAGGTTTATTTTCTACTGAGAAACACCTACAGTTATTTTCCTCACCACCTGAGGTTTGCTCTGCTGGATATTCTTGTTAACTGTATGATTTGTGTTTGGTTGTGAATGTTCATCAGTTTGATAGGACTGGTGTTAATGCACTGCCGTAGGTTTTGTCCCTTTGCCCCATCTGTCATCTCATCAATGCACAACCTATAGACCACCACCTGCTCTAGACGCAGCACCTGCTCCAGACTTCATCAGTTAGTGTATGGACTCTATGGATTGTACGGTCTGGTCTTTATCTCAGATCATTGATCTTTCCTGTATTTCCTGTCCAGTGTCACCTAAATGAGGATGAGGTTCTCTTCTGAGTTTGGTTCCTCTCAAGGTTTCTTGCTCATATCATCTCAGGGAGCTTTTCCTCACCACCGTCACCTCAGACTTGTTCATTAGAGATAGATGTTAGAGATAAATAATAACTTCATTTAAACCTTTAAATGTATTTATTTTATTCTGTTTCTATACTTCTGTAAAGCTGCTTTGAGACACTGTCAATTGTTAAAAGTGCTGTACAAATAAATTGAATTGAAATTAAATTGAATTCTTTTAGAACTGCATTTGACTTGTGCTCCATTTGGACAGAACTTTTTCTGGATCCATAAGTGACTCTGGAAACACTGAACAAATCTCGAATCATACACAATAAGCATACATGACAAAATACACATCCACATTTATCAGGTATAGTCTGAGTCTTATCAATAATAATAATAATAATAATAATAATAATAATAATAATAATAATAAGGCAACTAAATAAATGTAAGACAGCAGAAATGTAAGACAGCAGACAACTGTATATCTTTATATTTTCTTTTAATACTGTCTAGTGTACATTTTGTTCAATCCACTCACATTAACTGAATCAAATCTGTGATAATGTCTTGTTCAGATTTAATATATGCAGCACAGTTTAAGCATAATGACAAAACCTTTACAATATACATGTAACACTTAGAACATTCACATACACACTGAAAATATAAAGATGAACAATCAAAGATATGCACGATCATCAAACCATGCATTATATAGTTCATAAGGCTCTCTTTTAATAACGCAGTGTATCGTCTCTACTGCATCATCCATTCATTCATCCATCCATCCATTCCTTCGTTCGTTCATTCTTCAATCCGTTCCTGTGAGCATTAGGTGTGTGAATACTGACTCAGTGACTCTCTTTTTGCATTCAAAAATAAGGTGAATTTCTGTAAATTCATCAAGCTGCACTTTAATTTCCCTTCATTTAAGACCCCACACTGGGACTTTAAAAATGACTAAAATATTGTTCAATCTCAAGAGAAAGCAGAACATTTGAAGGATAATGAAAGGCTGCAGGAATCAGCAGTCGATCTATTTTGGTTATTCTGTCACGTGGCGAGAGAATCACCTGTAAAGCTTTTAAAGAATTCCAAGAAAAGTATGATGGAGTGTTTGAGAAATACCCTACATCCATCTGTATTAATATCAGCTCATACACGAGCAGTGAGGTGCCACAGGGCACAGGGGCCACAGGGGCCACAGGGCACAGGGTTTACTGTACTTTACCCGGTCCGGGACACTGCTAGTTCCCTTAGAACATTGAGTGAACAAAGAGGTTGACAGGTTTTAATACACAGATACATGCTGATGATGATGTCTGTGGGTCAAACACTCTTCCTCAGACACCCCAGGTTACTGTGACTAGTTCATTACTGTGTAAGTTATACAGATGATTCTCACGTCCACTGGTGGTTATGAGGTGTGCAGAAGACCAGTTAAATACAGACCTGTGTGTAACAACACTCTGTCTGGAAGAGAAACCCTCACCGAGTGCCTGAACTTCTCACTACTTTAGGACTAAATCCACTAAAATAAATGTTTGGTCACATTATAAGTTTTTGGTCATTTTTTTTAAACAAGTAAAAGACAAACAGAAGATTTACTGAAATAGCAGAAAACTGATACAGCAAAATTCCTCAAGTGTTGAAAATCACCCTTCATTTATTTATTTATTTATTTATTTGTTTGTTTGTTTGTTTGTTTGTTTTAAATCGATATATTTTTGCTCATCAAACTTCCTGCCAAGCCTCGATGTCATTCTTCCTCAACACAACACAGATTTTACTGAATATTTACAACATGCAATGGATTCAAAAACATGCCACAATTCAGTACTAAAGTAAGTAGTAAGATCAGTTGTAGATCTGAAGATGAGAATGTTTTACTGTTTTATTTCCAAACTAAAGCTGTACTTTATGCTGCATGTAGATTTAATATTACATGATCGTACTCAGGAATCTATAGCTGTTAATATAACCACAAATACTGTGGAAATACCTTAAATACAGATATCTAGCATTTCTTATTATAAGATTAAAATAAACTAAAGTTCATTAGCATGTTAGCATGTAGCATCGCCATGTTTATTTGTTATAGGTTTATTGTATTGAGGACTATAGAGATTAATAATGTTCTATTGGTGTATTTTAATTTTATAACGGGAAATACAAGATAAATCTGAGTATATTTAAGATCATTTCACTTGTTAACATTTTTGCAGTGCACAGATATTTGCATAAGAAAGAGCTACACAGTTTTTCTACATTAATGATGCTAATAGTTTAGAAACTAATTAAAATCACTGGTGTCAGATACGTCCAGAGCTCCAGTGTGGTTCAATTACAAATATAATTATGTAATGATATATATATATATAATCAAACAATGTAATCATATATGTATATATCACACACACACACACACACACACACACACACACACACATATACTGTATATGTATATATATATAATTACATTGGTTGATTATATAATGTATATATAGTATAAAGAATGTAATAGTTCAGCTACATACTTTTACAAAAGAAAAATGCTCAAAATTACTCTTCACACATTCATTCAGACTTACTGTATATAATATCCCATATCTTCAATCTAAATATATTGGAACATTTTATCTCAGCAATTTTCCCTGAATTTAATGTCATTATATGACGACCAATAGGAAAAAAGCCAGAATTTCTTGTTAAACATGCTGCTGCTTAAATACTGTTCTGGGGTGTGTTTCTCAAAAGACTCCTAACACTTAAGCTCCATAAAAAGTAGTTTGTTAACTTCATCTTAAGAATGTTCTTTAGTTAATGGACTACAAACCTGCCAGTCTGTAATGGCCATGCTAGCTCATCATGGTCTAATATTATAAAATACAGTAGCTGGTCTTTCTGCTGGACTCCTCAATCTCCTGTAGAACAGCTCCTCATTCCAACCTACAAAATCACCTTCTTGAGTCAGATATGCCTTCACCTCATGGTGACATTTCTTATTAGCTGTTATTTCAGGGGTTCGATCAGACAAATCAGTTCAAACACACTGATAATGATTGATCGGTCTGTGGAAACCCCACTAGGTTGTTGTTCCTTCACTAGGTCAGGTCATAAGTTTCATCTTTCCACTAAAGTCCATTGGCTGAAGGTGTTTAATTGGATCCTTTCACACCTTCTGCAATGACAGTCTGATCATACTTCTCGATCAGTTCTTCTCCATGAGCTCATGTCCTAATCGCAGCTACAGACTCACCAGGATACCGAGCTCTCATCAAATCAAATCACGCTCATCATTCAGCAGCAATCAATTTAACAATCCAGCACAGATTAGAAGCTGCCCAGAACTCTAGTACTCTAGTCAAGTTCTCAGAGTTCTCCACAGTCCCAGAATCTTAACAAGAAAAACGCTCACAGGTTTTATTTGTTCAGACTTTAGTTCACACACAACGTGTTCCATGCAGCTTCCACTACACACGTGACCTCTGGCTAGTGAACAAATGCACATGTAGATGACCTCTGACTAATGTTGAGCCATTAGCTTTGGAACATTACTTCAGATTAGGTAGCAAACTGTGAGACAATTTAGTGTTCAAAGCGAAATTAAAACTTTAGATTCTCATGGCCTGAGATTGCTTAATAAAATGAGATCAATACAGTTAAAATGTTCTGGATTTTTCACTAATTACATTATTTTTGATAGATACAGAATTAAATAAATCCATATTAAAGGATTTTCATCGATGTCTATAGTTACTACAAACATTCAAAGATCTACATCCAGAATCTCTCTGTTTCAGTTACTGAGCCATCGTTTTACTTTTAATGTGAATCCAGAGACTTTTCCCCAGTGAGGTTTAGTTAAAGTTTAGAGTATATAGATACGATCTTTTTCAGGAAACACACCCTTGATAAGTAAAGCAGGAGCAAAAAAAGTGGCTTTTTTGGAATGTTGCTATATTTGTGAGTGCATTTGGTTCTCAGAGGACTTTTTTTTTTTTTGCATCAGACAGGAAATACGAATAAAACATCTATAAAAATCTGTTGTTAAACTTTCACCACTGAGGCAGTAAGATGAATAGTTTAGGAATGCTTCAGCTTTAACATGATCACGATCTGAACATAGTGGCAGTGTTTGGAAGACACAAAACTAAAAGATTTAAAAAGTTCCTATAAAGATCATGTGGAAGATTCTCACTGTGAAGGTTCAGTCAGAATGTACGGCAGGTCGAGCGTTAACTGAGATTTTCAGAAATCCAATTGTTTGGTGGCTTTAAAATGAGGAAAGATCCGAACTAAAGAAAGAACTGCAGCCACACAGCGTCGGGGCTCAAGCAAAGTCATTTCTGGAGAAATAAAATGAGAAAAAAAGAGTTCAGTTTAGAGAATAAACGAGTGAATGCTTTGTTTTCTTTCTCTTTATGTAAAGAACTCTCATCTGTCTGGATTTTAAAGTCTTTGTCTGTTTCTTATTAATGCTCAAATTTTGAGATTTGAACCTAAGAAGGTAGAGAAGCATCAGAAGGTCCGAGTCTCTAAATATCTGGAATGTTCTTTTATACAGGACGAGTTGTTAAGAGTTTGTAACTGATTATACTTATATAACCCACACCACCATTTGTTTGTGTGTGTGTGTGTGTGTGTGTGTGTGTGTGTTATATTCCCATATCAATGCAGTTATAAGTGATTTGTTTACCTGTGTGTGATGAACGAGGCTCAGCTCAGAGTTTTAGCCCTTCAGATCAGAGCCATGTTAAATGTGTCTATTTCGGTGATATAAAAATATAAAGAGGTTCATTATAAATATTTAGTAATTAATATTATTTACATGTTGTGAAATTCAGGGATTTTTCTACCTGTGTTTATGATGTAGTTTGTGTGTAAAATGAAAACTTTTGTTTAAATATGTTCAGTTTTACATCCTGATGGAAGCTTTACTGTACATCAGCAGCTTCGTCTATGTGATGTGAATAAGTTGTGTTCAAAATAAACATTAACAAAAATACAGACTTGGATTAATTATAGACAGGAAGTGAATTGTCATGTCAGGACTGATGTCGTGTCAGGATTGATGATGTCAGTCTTTCAGATTGTGGCTGAATTTAATGAGATCATAAAATAAGAAACAAACAAATAAACAGGTTCTCACTTAGTTCCTTCTTCTGTGCCTCCGTCTCCGTCTGTTTTTCCCTCCTCCTCCATTTTCTGTTCATCAGAGATGAGCTCCTGCTTCTTATGTCTGCGTACACACTTGATGATGACCATGGAGAGGATCACCAGAGCCAGCATCCCTCCTATAGATGCTCCGACTGCCACTGCGATGGTGGAGTCTCTGGGAGGAGGCACTGCACACACAACCACCAGGAAGTTCATCAGGATCGTTAAGAACACACACGTGTGATGGAGGCATCATGGACCTCATTCAAAAACAAAAGGGAAGTAAGTAAGTATTAAAAGGTCATGTGGAGAGTCACTGATAACTTTACAGAATAACACATTCGACTTTTTAAAAGCTTCTGTTCGTTTTTTAGGTTTAATGTTGTGAGATGTCTGTCGAGAGAAGATCGTTCCTGTTATCACTTATGTTATAGCAGAAAGTTCTCAAGATTCTTCTGTGAAACCCTGCAGCCCTTCAGTGCCAACACTGCAGACTCCTTACAGAAAACATCCTGGTTTAAATGATGACATGTTAGATGTTTCTTTGTTAAATTACAGTTTTTTTTATCCAGCGTTCCCAGGATAATCTCTGGACCCCAGCACCTCTGAATAGGACCAAGTGAAAGTGAGTGAGAGAGATTTTAATCTTTTCTTTTAAATAAACACCATATGTTAATATTCACTAAGGACAGAGGTCTGCATCACATGATCACACGTTTCCTAATATAATAAACATCTGCACCGTCCGGGGTCGAGAGTCCTCCAGAGAGCTCTGTGAACATCTGGAAACTAAATCTGATTTATTCTGGAAAACCAAATAGAATTATTTTGTTTGCTGCTATTTTCATTTTTCTTCCTCTGTCTAAAAGAGCTTCACTTCATGGTTAACTGTAGGTTACACACACACTCAGTGACTTACACTTACACACACAGTTACACACACACTCAGTGACTTACACTTACACACACAGTTACACACTTACACTCAGTGACTTACACTTACACACACAGTTACACACTTACACTCAGTGACTTACACTTACACACACAGTTACACACTTACACTCAGTGACTTACACTTACACACAGTTACACACTTACACTCAGTGACTTACACTTACACACACAGTTACACACACACTCAGTGACTTACACTTACACACACAGTTACACACTTACACTCAGTGACTTACACTTACACACACAGTTACACACTTACACTCAGTGACTTACACTTACACACACAGTTACACACACACTCAGTGACTTACACTTACACACACAGTTACACACTTACACTCAGTGACTTACACTTACACACACAGTTACACACTTACACTCAGTGACTTACACTTACACACACAGTTACACACTTACACTCAGTGACTTACACTTACACACACAGTTACACACTTACACTCAGTGACTTACACTTACACACACAGTTACACACTTACACTCAGTGACTTACACTTACACACAGTTACACACTTACACTCAGTGACTTACACACACAGTTACACACTTACACTCAGTGACTTACACTTACACACACAGTTACACACTTACACTCAGTGACTTACACTTACACACACAGTTACACACTTACACTCAGTGACTTACACTTACACACACAGTTACACACTTACACTCAGTGACTTACACTTACACACACAGTTACACACTTACACTCAGTGACTTACACTTACACACACAGTTACACACTTACACTCAGTGACTTACACTTACACACAGTTACACACTTACACTCAGTGACTTACACTTACACACACAGTTACACACTTACACTCAGTGACTTACACTTACACACAGTTACACACTTACACTCAGTGACTTACACTTACACACACAGTTACACACTTACACTCAGTGACTTACACTTACACACACAGTTACACACTTACACTCAGTGACTTACACTTACACACACAGTTACACACTTACACTCAGTGACTTACACTTACACACACAGTTACACACTTACACTCAGTGACTTACACTTACACACACAGTTACACACTTACACTCAGTGACTTACACTTACACACACAGTTACACACTTACACTCAGTGACTTACACTTACACACAGTTACACACTTACACTCAGTGACTTACACTTACACACACAGTTACACACTTACACTCAGTGACTTACACTTACACACACAGTTACACACTTACACTCAGTGACTTACACTTACACACAGTTACACACTTACACTCAGTGACTTACACTTACACACAGTTACACACTTACACTCAGTGACTTACACTTACACACACAGTTACACACTTACACTCAGTGACTTACACTTACACACACAGTTACACACTTACACTCAGTGACTTACACTTACACACACAGTTACACACTTACACTCAGTGACTTACACTTACACACACAGTTACACACTTACACTCAGTGACTTACACTTACACACACAGTTACACACTTACACTCAGTGACTTACACTTACACACACAGTTACACACTTACACTCAGTGACTTACACTTACACACACAGTTACACACTTACACTCAGTGACTTACACTTACACACAGTTACACACTTACACTCAGTGACTTACACTTACACACACAGTTACACACTTACACTCAGTGACTTACACTTACACACACAGTTACACACTTACACTCAGTGACTTACACTTACACACACAGTTACACACTTACACTCAGTGACTTACACTTACACACAGTTACACACTTACACTCAGTGACTTACACTTACACACACAGTTACACACTTACACTCAGTGACTTACACTTACACACACAGTTACACACTTACACTCAGTGACTTACACTTACACACACAGTTACACACTCACTCAGTGTGTTACACTTACACACACAGTTACACACTTACACTCAGTGACTTACACTTACACACACCGTTACACACTTACACTCAGTGACTTACACTTACACACACAGTTCACACTTACACTCAGTGTTTACACTTACACACATCAGTTTCACTTACACTCAGTGCTTACACTTACACACACAGTTACACACTCTACATCAGTGACTTACACTTACACACAGTTAACACTTACAACTCAGTGACTTACACATACACACAGTTAACACTTACACTCAGTGACTTAACTTACACACACAGTTACCACACACACTCAGTGACTTACACTTACACACACAGTTTACACATTTACATCAGTGACTTACACACACAGTACACACTTACACTCAGTGTCTTACACTTACACACACAGTTACACACTTTACACTCAGTGTCTTACACTTACACACACAGTTAAACTCTTACACTCAGTGACTTACACTAACACACACAGTTACACACAAACTCAGTGACTTACACTTACACACAAGTTACTCACACACTCAGTGACTTACACACACAGTTACACACTTACACTCAGAGTGACTTACACTTACACACACAGTAACACACTTACATCAGTGATTACACTTAACACACAGTTACACACTTACATCAGTGACTTACACTTACACACAGTTACACACTTACCACTCAGTGACTTACACTTACACACACAGTTACACACTTACATCAGTGACTTACCACCAACAGTTACACCACTTTCATCAGTGACTTACACTTACACACACAGTTACACACTTACACTCAGTGACTTACACTTACACACACAGTTACACACTTACACTCAGTGACTTACACTTACACACACAGTTACACACTTACACTCAGTGACTTACACTTACACACACAGTTACACACTTACACTCAGTGACTTACACTTACACACACAGTTACACACTTACACTCAGTGACTTACACTTACACACAGTTACACACTTACACTCAGTGACTTACACTTACACACACAGTTACACACTTACACTCAGTGACTTACACTTACACACACAGTTACACACTTACACTCAGTGACTTACACTTACACACAGTTACACACTTACACTCAGTGACTTACACTTACACACAGTTACACACTTACACTCAGTGACTTACACTTACACACAGTTACACACTTACACTCAGTGACTTACACTTACACACACAGTTACACACTTACACTCAGTGACTTACACTTACACACACAGTTACACACTTACACTCAGTGACTTACACTTACACACACAGTTACACACTTACACTCAGTGACTTACACTTACACACACAGTTACACACTTACACTCAGTGGACTTACACTTACACACACAGTTACACACTTACACTCAGTGACTTACACTTACACACACAGTTACACACTTACACTCAGTGACTTACACTTACACACACAGTTACACACTTACACTCAGTGACTTACACTTACACACAGTTACACACTTACACTCAGTGACTTACACTTACACACACAGTTACACACTTACACTCAGTGACTTACACTTACACACACAGTTACACACTTACACTCAGTGACTTACACTAACACACAGTTACACACTTACACTCAGTGACTTACACTTACACACACAGTTACACACTTACACTCAGTGACTTACACTTACACACACAGTTACACACTTACACTCAGTGACTTACACTTACACACACAGTTACACACACACTCAGTGACTTACACTTACACACACAGTTACACACACACTCAGTGACTTACACACACAGTTACACACTTACACTCAGTGACTTACACTTACACACACAGTTACACACTTACACTCAGTGACTTACACTTACACACACAGTTACACACTTACACTCAGTGACTTACACTTACACACAGTTACACACTTACACTCAGTGACTTACACTTACACACACAGTTACACACTTACACTCAGTGACTTACACACACAGTTACACACTTACACTCAGTGACTTACACTTACACACAGTTACACACTTACACTCAGTGACTTACACTTACACACACAGTTACACACTTACACTCAGTGACTTACACTTACACACACAGTTACACACTTACACTCAGTGACTTACACTTACACACACAGTTACACACTTACACTCAGTGACTTACACTTACACACAGTTACACACTTACACTCAGTGACTTACACTTACACACAGTTACACACTTACACTCAGTGACTTACACTTACACACACAGTTACACACTTACACTCAGTGACTTACACTTACACACACAGTTACACACTTACACTCAGTGACTTACACTTACACACACAGTTACACACTTACACTCAGTGACTTACACTTACACACACAGTTACACACTTACACTCAGTGACTTACACTTACACACACAGTTACACACTTACACTCAGTGACTTACACTTACACACACAGTTACACACTTACACTCAGTGACTTACACTTACACACACAGTTACACACTTACACTCAGTGACTTACACTTACACACACAGTTACACACTTACACTCAGTGACTTACACTTACACACACAGTTACACACTTACACTCAGTGACTTACACTTACACACACAGTTACACACTTACACTCAGTGACTTACACTACACACAGTTACACACTTACACTCAGTGAGTTACACTTACACACACAGTTACACACTTACACTCTGTGAGTTATACTATCACACACAGTTACACACTTACACTCAGTGACTTACACTTACACACACAGTTACACACTTACACTCAGTGACTTACACTTACACACACAGTTACACACTTACACTCAGTGACTTACACTTACACACACAGTTACACACTTACACTCAGTGACTTACACTTACACACACAGTTACACACTTACACTCAGTGACTTACACTTACACACACAGTTACACACTTACACTCAGTGACTTACACTTACACACACAGTTACACACTTACACTCAGTGACTTACACTTACACACACAGTTACACACTTACACTCAGTGACTTACACTTACACACACAGTTACACACTTACACTCAGTGACTTACACTTACACACACAGTTACACACTTACACTCAGTGACTTACACTTACACACACAGTTACACACTTACACTCAGTGACTTACACTTACACACAGTTACACACTTACACTCAGTGACTTACACTTACACACACAGTTACACACTTACACTCAGTGACTTACACTTACACACACAGTTACACACTTACACTCAGTGACTTACACTTACACACACAGTTACACACTTACACTCAGTGACTTACACTTACACACACAGTTACACACTTACACTCAGTGACTTACACTTACACACACAGTTACACACTTACACTCAGTGACTTACACTTACACACACAGTTACACACTTACACTCAGTGACTTACACTTACACACAGTTACACACTTACACTCAGTGACTTACACTTACACACACAGTTACACACTTACACTCAGTGACTTACACTTACACACACAGTTACACACTTACACTCAGTGACTTACACTTACACACACAGTTACACACTTACACTCAGTGACTTACACTTACACACACAGTTACACACTTACACTCAGTGACTTACACTTACACACACAGTTACACACTTACACTCAGTGACTTACACTTACACACAGTTACACACTTACACTCAGTGACTTACACTTACACACACAGTTACACACTTACACTCAGTGACTTACACTTACACACACAGTTACACACTTACACTCAGTGACTTACACTTACACACACAGTTACACACTTACACTCAGTGACTTACACTTACACACACAGTTACACACTTACACTCAGTGACTTACACTTACACACACAGTTACACACTTACACTCAGTGACTTACACTTACACACACAGTTACACACTTACACTCAGTGACTTACACTTACACACACAGTTACACACTTACACTCAGTGACTTACACTTACACACACAGTTACACACTTACACTCAGTGACTTACACTTACACACACAGTTACACACTTACACTCAGTGACTTACACTTACACACACAGTTACACACTTACACTCAGTGACTTACACTTACACACACAGTTACACACTTACACTCAGTGACTTACACTTACACACACAGTTACACACTTACACTCAGTGACTTACACTTACACACAGTTACACACTTACACTCAGTGACTTACACTTACACACACAGTTACACACTTACACTCAGTGACTTACACTTACACACACAGTTACACACTTACACTCAGTGACTTACACTTACACACACAGTTACACACTTACACTCAGTGACTTACACTTACACACACAGTTACACACTTACACTCAGTGACTTACACTTACACACACAGTTACACACTTACACTCAGTGACTTACACTTACACACACAGTTACACACTTACACTCAGTGACTTACACTTACACACAGTTACACACTTACACTCAGTGACTTACACTTACACACAGTTACACACTTACACTCAGTGACTTACACTTACACACACAGTTACACACTTACACTCAGTGACTTACACTTACACACACAGTTACACACTTACACTCAGTGACTTACACTTACACACACAGTTACACACTTACACTCAGTGACTTACACTTACACACAGTTACACACTTACACTCAGTGACTTACACTTACACACAGTTACACACTTACACTCAGTGACTTACACTTACACACACAGTTACACACTTACACTCAGTGACTTACACTTACACACACAGTTACACACTTACACTCAGTGACTTACACTTACACACACAGTTACACACTTACACTCAGTGACTTACACTTACACACACAGTTACACACTTACACTCAGTGACTTACACTTACACACACAGTTACACACTTACACTCAGTGACTTACACTTACACACACAGTTACACACTTACACTCAGTGACTTACACTTACACACACAGTTACACACTTACACTCAGTGACTACAGACAGCTGGATTATTCCATGGCCCTCCGCACGATCAGGAGGATTGCGTACGTAACAGTTATAGATCCCTTTGTCTGTCAGCTGCACGTCTGAGATGGTGATGGAAAGGTCATTTTTATCGAGGTTCCCAGCAAACTTCACCCTGTCCCAAAAATGCTCCGTCCTCAAAGGAGTTATTCTGCTCTTAAGAAAGGTCATAAACTAAAGAAAGAGAAAAAAAGGAAGTCAGAACAACATGCTGACTATAGACTTAGTGAGTAAATAATAAAGCTGTTTATTTTAGACGTCACGTTCTCCTCACCGTCTCCTCAGTGTCATTTCTGGTGGCCT
>NC_083474.1:268063-310563 GCF_030014155.1 Tachysurus vachellii
CAGTGACAAAAAGTACCAGTTTTGTGGTCTAAAAGATTTCACCTGCGTCTCACCTGCAGCAGCGTGAAACTAAATCCGACACAAAGGTGAGATCTTTCAGCGGTCAGGAGGACGAACTGAATCAGAACATTAATCCTGACTTTGACAAATTATATTAGTGTCGACTGTTTTCTCCGTGTTTTACAGCACATTTCACCAACCGGTCCGTTCTGTAGTTATATCATTAAAATAACTGTAAAATAAATTTATAATGATTAACTGATCCTCTGTTGATGTGTGAACTGATTCCTTAGTAATCTAATAATTGCTCCACTCTTCATGGGGATAAAAAGGAAGTGTGACATCGCCCTCTAACGGTGTTCTAGAGGAACTGCAATAGAATAGTTTTAGATTAAAACCTTCAGCCTTTTTTTTTTTTTTTTTTGCTTTCTGATGTTTGACACAGTAAAAACTTCTCAGACTTAATTTCACATCCAAATCAACACATCATGAATAATGATGCCGAAGTAATTCAGTCTTTATTTTAAATGTATATCAAATGTATTTCAGATAAACTGCACCGAATAATGAACACAGATTTAAGTCATCTTTATTCCTCCCATTAATAAGTCCAGGATGTTCAGAATTCACACTGAATAAACTGTGAGAAATCTATAACATTCACACACATGCATCTTATTTTATTAATGAACCATTAAACGAGCAGATTGTGATGTGTTAAGTTCCTATTATTCATAATATTCATAATGTATGTCGTGTGTGTTTTAAGCATAATAATAATAATAATAATAATAATAATAAGTGTTGTTGTTGTTGTTGTTGTTTACTGAATCCACAGAGCAACAAGCAGGACAGTGAAAGTGTTGTGATTAAGTGGATTATGTGAAAAGGGGAAATGATTAAACGGGTGTTGATTTAAAACAAATCTGAAGACATCTAAAAGGATGCTGGACCAAACAGCATCACTGCTGTAGGCCACAGGAAGAGAAAATGACATGAAACTCTATAGAAATGAGGCTTGATTATGTAACATCATCACTGCCTCCATGTACACACACACACACACACACAGGAAATAACACAACAATAATACACAATTAAACACAGACACAAATCATTTGTAAAGAGTCCATATGCCAGTTTTTATCTTTTGTTTTTCTTTCCCGTTTTTTTTTTTGACTCACCCACAAATAGCAGCAGCGCTGATGTGAACATGGCTGAAGCTCCCTGCGGGTCTCTGAGCACAAGCGCCATTACACACAGACCACAATGTCCTGTAATAGCAGTCAGATTAACACTGAGGGATATTTGGTGGTTAGATGGAGATATAAATGCTATCTATTAGGGATTATTATTGCAGTGCTGTAATAAGCTTGGCAGTGACTGCAGCTGGAAAAACGGTTGGTTTTATGGTTCTGGTCACATCTCTATAGACGCAGGAAGATTTTCTGATTGGTTCTGAATAAATAGAGTAAAATTCCCAAAGGAAAAAGAATAAATATTTTAATATATTTGTATATTTAATAGTCTGTTCTTTATGCTCGTGTGATGAGAAACTTCCTTACTGAAAGATGCATTACTGAAAACATTTCTATGACATTTTGCTCCTTTAAATAAAATTTAAAATATATATTTAAATTGTTTTTGTAAATCAATAAAACACAATTCAGTAACAAATGAATGCCATATTATAATTTATATTATAATTTATATTATAATTTATATTATAATTTATATTATTATTTATATTATAATTTATATTATTATTTATATTATAATTTATATTATAATTTATATTATTATTCTCAGGATGTTGGTCTTAGAGAATCTCATCTCTTACAGAAAGTACAACAATAACATGCTTCAGAAACAAGCAGCAAAATCTAACATGTAATATATTAAACAAATAAAATGCAGTATTAAATATAATAATAATAATAATAATAATAATAATAATAATAATAATAATAAATATTAGTAGTTGTGGTGTTATCAATACAGCAAATATGTAAATAATAAAACAAATAAAATATATTTTAAAAAAATATCTGCATATTACTCCCCCCCCCTCTCTCTCTCTCACTCTCTCTCTCTCTCCCCCCCACTTACTCTCTCTCTCACTCTCTCTCTCTCTCTCCCTCTCCCTCTCACTCTCTGTCTCACTCTCTCTCTCCCTCTCACTCTCTCTCTCCCTCTCCCTCTCTCTCTCTCACTCTCTCTCTTTCTCTCTCTCTCTCTCTCTCTCTCTCTCACTCTCTCTCCCCCCCACTGTGTCTCTCTCTCTCTCTCTCCCTCTATCTCTCTCTCCCTCTCTCTCTCTCTCTCTCTCCCCCCCCCACTCACTATCTCTCTCTCTCTCTCTCTCTCTCTCTCTCTCTCTCTCTCTCCCCCCCACTCTCCCTCTCTCTCTCTCTTTCTCTCCCCCCCCACTCTCTCTCTCTCTCTCTCTCTCTCTCTCTCTCTCTCTCTCACTCTCTCTCCCCCCCCACTCTCTCTCTCTCTCTCTCTCTCTCTCTCTCTCTCTCTCTCTGTGATATTACAGTTACAATATTAATATAATATTATAAAGTTTATTTACAGTCTGTTCGACAAACACGAGCAGGAATTTTATAAAATCATTTGTAATTATGAGAATATTGTAAAAACTCGCACTCAAAGAAAATCGGTGTTGCCGTTGACGCTAAACATAAAAAGGGTGTCGTTTGAAGGGGGCGGGATCAGTAATGATGGACTTGTGAAGATACCAAGAGCTTTAAGAGCTGTGGATGCCACAAACGTCGGATTGTTCAATTTGATACGTCAGAGATTTCGGCACATTAACGGGGTAGAGAGGTTCCTCAGTAGAGAGAGGTTCCTCAGTAGAGAGAGGTCCATCAGTATAGAGAGGTTCCTCAATAGAGAGGTTCCTCAGTACATAGGTTCCTCAGTACATAGGTTCCTCAGTATAGAGAGGTTCCTCAATATAGAAAGGTTTCTCAGTACAGAGGTTCCTCAGTAGAGAGGTTCCTCAGTATAGAGAGGTTCCTCAGTAGAGAGAGGTTCCTCAGTATAGAGAGGTTCCTCAATAGAGAGGTTCCTAAGTACATAGGTTCCTCAGTATAGAGAGGTTCCTCAATAGAGAGGTTCATCAGTATAGAGAGGTTCCTCAGTATAGAGAGGTTCCTCAGTATAGAGAGGTTCCTCAGTAGAGAGAGGTTCCTCAGTATAGAGAGGTTCCTCAATAGAGAGGTTCATCAGTATAGAGAGGTTCCTCAGTACATAGGTTCCTCAGTATAGAGAGGTTCCTCAATATAGAAAGGTTTCTCAGTACAGAGGTTCCTCAGTAGAGAGGTTCCTCAGTAGAGAGAGGTTCCTCAATATAGAAAGGTTTCTCAGTATAGAGAGGTTCCTCAGTATAGAGGGGTTCCTCAATAGAGAGGTTCCTCAGTATAGAGAGGTTCCTCAGTACATAGGTTCCTCAGTAGAGAGAGGTTCCTCAGTATAGAGAGGTTCATCAGTATAGAGAGGTTCCTCAATAGAGAGGTTCCTCAGTACATAGGTTCCTCAGTACATAGGTTCCTCAGTAGAGAGAGGTTCCTCAATATAGAAAGGTTTCTCAGTATAGAGAGGTTCCTCAGTATAGAGGGGTTCCTCAGTAGAGAGGTTCCTCAGTAGAGAGAGGTTCCTCAATATAGAAAGGTTTCTCAGTATAGAGAGGTTCCTCAGTATAGAGGGGTTCCTCAATAGAGAGGTTCCTCAGTATAGAGAGGTTCCTCAGTACATAGGTTCCTCAGTATAGAGAGGTTCCTCAGTATAGAGAGGTTCCTCAGTACATAGGTTCCTCAGTATAGAGAGGTTCCTCAGTAGAGAGAGGTTCCTCAGTATAGAGAGGTTCATCAGTATAGAGAGGTTCCTCAATAGAGAGGTTCATCAGTATAGAGAGGTTCCTCAGTACATAGGTTCCTCAGTATAGAGAGGTTTCTCAGTAGAGAGAGGTTCCTCAGTATAGAGAGGTTCCTCAATAGAGAGGTTCATCAGTATAGAGAGGTTCCTCAGTACATAGATTCCTCAGTATAGAGAGGTTCCTCAATATAGAAAGGTTTCTCAGTACAGAGGTTCCTCAGTAGAGAGGTTCCTCAGTAGAGAGGTTCCTCAGTAGAGAGAGGTTCCTCAATATAGAAAGGTTTCTCAGTATAGAGAGGTTCCTCAGTATAGAGGGGTTCCTCAGTATAGAGAGGTTCCTCAGTATAGAGAGGTTCCTCAGTATAGAGAGGTTCCTCAGTAGAGAGAGGTTCCTCAGCACTGCGGTTGAGGTTCATCAGCAATGTTGTTCAATGACCAGATGCTGGTATTTCCCAATCAGACACACCGATGCTGACAACACAGGAGGCCATGAAGCCGAAGGTTTTGATAGAGGACCGAACTATTTCAGGTCGATGTGCTGGGATTTGAAGAAATTACCTTCTGTTCTGTCTCTAAGCCTAAAGAGACTCCACAAAAAATCTCAACACGAGTCAAAGTGCCACTGAATTAACTCAAATGTTCTGCCCCATTACCAATTTACAGGGAATTTATTTACGGTGCAGAAGCACTAAGGTCTGGTGGTGGTTCCATATTTGAGTTGTTATTATTCACACAGTCCAGGAAGCTTGATCTTTTCTGTGAGGTTTACAGTAGTAGTTTCTACACTATACATTATAATAAGCCCTGATATCACTCACATGTTGCTCCTTATTCAGACAGATAACAAATTTATCAGTAAGATGATTATTGGATATTTTTTGTTAGGCTTCAGGTGTTGTAGATAAATCTGAGTGCCTTATATGAATACTTACACTTTTCCTCAAAGGTAACTGATGACGCCATACCTGAAGGATGAAGATTCAAATTCCAATTTATTTGTATAGCGCTTTTAACAATTGACGTGGTCTGAAAGCAGCTTTACAGAACAGAAGAAACATAATACACAATGTTAATATAAAGAATAATATAAAGATTATTTATAGTATTATGGCAAGAAAAACTGCCTTAGAGTAAAGGAAGAATCCTCGAGAGGAACCAAGGTCATTTCACTGAGAGCTGGAATGGTTTAGGAGGTTTAGGATCTTGATGGCGTCTCTGTGTCTCTCTGTCTCTGTGTCTTCATTTCCACATCAGCAGCTGTGATGTGGATGAAACTGTGGGACGAAATCTGAACAAGGCAGATCTGAATATGACCTCCAGCTATGAAAGGAAACCTGACATGACACAGGATGGTTCTTCTGATGGCTCCCTGAGTGCTCATTAAGTGTCAGTACTGCTGTTTATCCTTAAGACAAACACACAGACATTCTCCCATTCGCTCAGGAGGAAACCAGGCTGGAATCTTACTGTAGAACCTCAGTTACATACAGCATACAGTAAAGAGTCTTCTGAGTGAGACCTTCAGAGTACTGGGAGCTCTGTAAGATCTTCAATACCTTTTAAAAAGCATATTATTTTGAACTCATATCTCATTCAGTAGTTAGTGGTTACAATGGTACGTCAACGTAAATACAAATAAAAGTGCAGGATTAAGAGATAAGCAGGACAGTCGATACACCATGACACCATAACCAGTGATGTGAAAACGTTTATTTCACCAGATTAATAAATGATTCCCAAGTTTTAAAGCAAGTTACCTTTTTTTGGAGATTTAATGTATCTCACAACTCTGAGTTACATCTGAAGTTCCTGATGTTCCTCAGGGAAATGACTCCTGACTCTGAGCTGTTAGGATCATGTCTGATTCACTGCAACACATTGGTGCATCTGCACCCATCTCTTTCTTAAAAGCTTTTAAAAATATATAAATAAAAGGACCCAAAGGTTTCGTCTTGTGGCCTCTGAGAGAATTGTGTATTAATGTACTGTGAACTCCTTCAAACAATGTTTGTGTCGGACAAATAAAGGCAGAGAGAAGAAGTTTGATTAGACATAAATAACCCCTTAATGATGCAGGATGTTGTTTTTCAGGCCTCTGCTCAGATGGTTGGTGTCTGAACATCTCATCGGCATTACAACCAGAGCGAGCGACTGTTCAGAGCACAAAGCCCTACTCATTCTGTTCATCTATTAAGCTCTTTCTCTTTCCTTCTGACTTTCAGCACCCTCTCCATCCATTGTTCCCTCTTTCTCTGTGCTGTGTGTTAATGTCTCGGAGTAGCTTGTAGATAAAAGGTTTTGTTTTATCCACCTCCATTTTATACACCTAATGCCTGCTTACGTAAATCTGGTCTGCAATTTTTTAGTAATAAAGGCTCAATGAGTTTCACAGACTCGATAAGAGGTTGTGTGTGTGTGTGTGTCTGTGTGTGTGTGTGTGTGTGTTTGTGTCTGTGTCTGTGTGTGTCTGTGTGTCTGAATGTGTGTGTGTCTGTGTGTGTGTGTGTCTGTGTGTGTGTGTGTGTGTGTTTGTGTCTGTGTGTGTGTCTGTGTGTGTGTGTTTGTGTCTGTGTGTGTGTCTGTGTGTGTGTGTGTCTGTGTGTCTGAATGTGTGTGTGTCTGTGTGTGTGTGTCTGAGTGTGTGTGTCTGTGTGTGTGTGTGTGTCTGCGTGTGTGTGTGTGTGTGTGTGTTTGTGTCTGTGTGTGTGTCTGTGTGTGTGTGTGTCTGTGTGTCTGAATGTGTGTGTGTCTGTGTGTGTGTCTGTGTGTGTGTGTCTGTGTGTGTGTGTCTGAGTGTGTGTGTCTGTGTGTGTGTGTGTGTCTGTGTGTGTCTGAGTGTGTGTGTGTCTGTGTGTGTCTGAGTGTGTGTGTGTGTCTGTGTGTGTCTGAGTGTGTGTGTCTGTCTGTGTGTGTGTGCGTGTGTGTCTGTGTGTGTCTGAGTGTGTGTGTGTGTCTGTGTGTGTCTGAGTGTGTGTGTGTGTGTCTGAGTGTGTGTGTGTGTGTCTGTGTGTGTGTCTGAGTGTGTGTGTCTGTGTGTGTCTGAGTGTGTGTGTGTCTGTGTGTGTCTGAGTGTGTGTGTGTGTCTGAGTGTGTGTGTCTGTCTGTGTGTGTGTGTGTGTGTGTGCGTGTGTGTCTGAGTGTGTGTGTGTGTGTGTGTGTGTGTGTGTCTGAGTGTGTGTGTGTGTCTGTGTGTGTCTGAGTGTGTGTGTGTGTCTGTGTGTGTCTGAGTGTGTGTGTCTGTCTGTGTGTGTGCGTGTGTGTCTGTGTGTGTCTGAGTGTGTGTGTGTGTGTGTCTGTGTGTGTCTGAGTGTGTGTGTGTGTGTCTGAGTGTGTGTGTGTCTGTGTCTATGTGTGTGTGTGTGTGTCCATTCAACTCGACGGTCGTTTCAGTCCACACTGCACCTGTCAATCATCTCATCAGTCACACCCTTTTCTGTGGACTCTGTGGAGATAAAGTATAACATGTAAGTGAGGTCGTTTTCATTAACTAACACAACATTCATTCATTCATTCATTCATCTTCTACCGCTTATCCGAACTACCTCGGGTCACGGGGAGCCTGTGCCTATCTCAGGCGTCATCGGGCATCAAGGCAGGATACACCCTGGACGGAGTGCCAACCCATCGCAGGGCACACACACACACTCATTCATTCACTCACGCAATCACACACTAGGGACAATTTTTCCAGAGATGCCAATCAACCTACCATGCATGTCTTTGGACTGGGGGAGGAAACCGGAGCACCCGGAGGAAACCCCCGAGGCACGGGGAGAACATGCAAACTCCACACACACAAGGTGGAGGCGGGAATCGAACCCCGACCCTGGAGGTGTGAGGCGAACGTGCTAACCACTAAGCCACCATGCCCCCCACTAACACAACACATCAGGGTTAAAGTTTTTCCTGCAGCCAGACACTAGAGGGCCTCAGAGATGTTCCTGCTCCCGACTTCACTGTTCTACAGCCTCCACCTAGTGTAGAACGGTCTCTGTTTACAATGATGAGTTCAGTATGTAATTACTTAGAACTTCTATTACATGGAATTGGGTTAAATACTCAATTGTAAATGAGAAATAAGTGCTAACATCTAACAGGTTCTAGTCATCATTAATGTTTATAACAGGACCGGCCCTGGCCAATTTGCTGCCCTAGGCAAGATTTCACCTGGTGCCCCTGGAATCACAGACAATTGTGTTCCGATCATTTTGTTCATAAACTTACACAGAAACAAACCGCACAACTTTGTCCTGTTTTTCTTTATTTTGAAAATATTTTGGAAACACACACAAACTATATAAAAAAAACTATATTACGGAGACCTTGCTTTCCTTGTCTTTCTTACAGCAATAAAATATATATAATAAATATATAAATAAAATACTTCTCAGGTAATAAAATATATATATATATTAATAAAAATAATAATTTGGGCTCACGGGCGCCCCTAGTGGTGGGCGGCACCCTTAGCATTTGCCTATTCTGCCTATGCGCATGGCCGGCCCTGGTTTATAAAATGATTTATATCAATGCAGAAGTTACAGATATTCAGACATATAAAAGCCTACAGTTATTGGTCTTATTAATGGAGATATTTTTCTGCACTTTATTAATGTCTTGTCAGCACTGTGGAGGTCACAGCTGTATTGGCTCCATGTCACTGCACATTGTGGAGTCTGTAGAGCTGTGAGGACATAAAGAGCTACTCAACTTATTTGGATCTAATAAAGGAGGAGACTATAGATCAGTTGAGGAATATAAAAAGGCTGTGGAGAGATGTTAAGTCCATCATTTAGAAGAGGAAAGTGCATGGCACCACCCACAATCACACAAAACCTCCATCGAAAATAAACCACCAGGATGGAAGACACTCCATCAGAGAAGCCACCAGGAACCACACAGCAACCTTGAAAGACCAGAGAGGAGAAGAACTTGTACATCACACAATAATATCAAAAGTACTGTACTCTTTGGGCTTGTATGAGAGTCCTTATGAGGTAAGAAAGATATTTTCTCATGATGAAGGATCCTGCATCAAACTGGCAAAAGCTTTTGTGGTTAGAAACCAAAGCAATAAAAGATCAGATGATTTTTTTTCTAATCTTCATCTGTCCAATGTGAGTAAATCAGAACTCACAGTAGTCTATGATTCCTGTTCTCGGCTGAACATAAGAGGAACCTGATGTGGTCTTCTGCTCATTCACTTTAAGAAACCATCAGATTCGACAGCATTAACGTTTCAGAAGATAACAAGAGCTACTGATAATTCAGTTGTATTTGCTGTTGTAACCCAAAGCTATGCTACATTAGCGGCTGGTCTTTCAGCTGAGTCACATCACATTATCTCTCAGCTGCTCTCTGCTTTATGATCCACTTTAAGGTTGTGATGGATTTACTGATGTCCATGCAGTCCAGAATTTCCAGAATAATGCATTTGGTGAAAGAGAAGAAGCAGAGCCGGGCCATGAGCTCCTGACTGACTGGTTTCAGGACAGAGGGAGTTTGTTTCAGGTCTCTGACATCATACGGAAATGTGTCAAAAATTCACCATTATAACGTAATGAAGCTGTTAGATTAATGAAGGTAATGATGTAGAGGTTTTAGTAACTACATCATGTTTTTATCTGTCTCTCTCTCTCACGCTCTCTGTCTCTCTCTCTGTCTGTCTCTCAGTCTGTCTCTCTCTCTCTCACGCTCTCTGTCTCTCTCTCAGTCTGTCTGTCTCTCTCTCAGTCTGTCTCTCAGTCTGTCTCTCTCACTCTAACACTCTCTGTCTCTCTCTCAGTCTGTCTGTCTCTCTCTCTCTCTCTCTCTTTCTCTCTCTCAGTCTGTCTCTCAGTCTGTCTCTCTCTCACTCTAACACTCTCTGTCTCTCTCTCAGTCTGTCTGTCTCTCTCTCTCTCTCTCTCTCTCTCAGTCTGTCTCTCAGTCTGTCTGTCTTTCTCTCTCTCTCTCTCTCTCTCCGTCTCTCTCACTCTCACTCTGTCTCTCTCTCTGTCTCTCTCTCTCTCGCTCTCACTCTGTCTCTATCTCTCTCTCTCACTCTCTGTCTCTCTCACGTTCTCTGTCTCTCTGTCTCTCTCTCTCTCTCTCTCTAACGCTCTGTCTCTCTCTGTCTGTCTGTCTGTCTCTCTCGTTCTCTCTCTGTCTCTCTCTCTCTCTCTCATGCCAGAGATGTTCACAGATTTCTCCTGATGTGGAGAATTAAAGTGTAATAGACTGGAACTGGAACTTCACCAATTAAGCTTTCATTTATTCAGCTGTTAGTTCCACACTGTAGTTATTCAGACACACGAGTGAATATTTCCTCGAACTTTTCAGCTACACATGTTGGTTTGTTTAATATCCAGTTTGTGTTTTGTGCTAAAAACAAGAGTTTCCTGTTAAACATGATGTTTTTCAGCTTTGATGCCCCTGAGGCAGTGAAGGGAAAATGTGCCTCTGCTGACTAAATAAAATACATAATTTTATCCTGCATAGTCTGTAATATTTACAGTGCTCAAAACATTGCAATAAATGTTTACTAATGGAAGCTTATTATCTAGTGTTACTGTATAAATGTGAATATTAAGCCTTGAAGAAACAAATAAAGACTACATTTATTAATCTGCTGTACAGTGATGCTAACAGGATCATGCAGTTACACTCGTTTTCCTCATTACTGCTTCCTAACTTCCCAACAGAAAACAAAGCAGGCCAAGTCATCCCATGTGCCCTGGGCTTTTATTGTCTATTAATAACTGGCTAATAAAACAGAAGTCTTATAATAAAGCAGACCTACGACACTGAAGAAGAAAAGTGTGTCACGCCATCGACCATGTAAAGCAGTGAACAGTAAAAAAACACATTTTCATTATGGCTCGTTAATAAATCACTTATCTAATGTCCTGAAATGATGAAGCGCTTCCACAAAGCCGACTTCAGTCAAGCTGTTTGAACACGTCTGAGATCTGAGCGGTCGATCGCTTCAGCTTCATCTGTCCATTTAGGGAAAGAAAAAGGGAGGCAGATGTTTTATCACATTTTAGAGTGATTATTGTTCCTGATGTCCTCTATAGTTACTGTGCAGAGCTCCTATGGAAAATGTGAATGTGTTAAAGAGTGCACTTTATTAACACCAGAACCACCACCATCTTCATCATCATCTTCATCATGAATGCATTGGGGGCACAGAAGGGAGACATTTATTATCGCCATCACAGCACAGTGGAATACTTTTCTTCACATATCCCAACTTTGGAGGTTGGGGTCAGAGCACAGGGGCAGCTGTGATACAGCACCCTAGAGCAGGAAGGGTTAAGGGCCTTGCTCAAGGGCCCAGCAGTGACAGTATGGCAGGGCTGGGGCCTGAACCCTGATCCTCCAATAAACAACCCAGAGCCTTAACCACTTGAGCCACCACTGCTTATCATCATCATCATCATCATCATCATCATCATCATCATCATCATAACCCAAACCAAAGCCACATCTTCTATTGTTCAGAACTCCAGAACAGTTTTTTATAAAACACCACTGAAGCTCTTCTGATGGTTTGTTATTCCTCAACACCCGACTAAAGACAACTCATAAAAGATTTTCCATTGATTTCCTGTAATGTAATGTGTATGTGTGTAATGTGTGTGTAATGTGTGTATTTTGTGTGTAATGTGTTTGTATTGTGTGTGTATTTTGTGTGTAATGTGTTTGTATTGTGTGTGTATTTTGTGTGTAATGTGTTTGTATTGTGTTTGTAACGTGTGTAATGTGTTTGTAATGTGTGTATTGTGTGTGTATTCTGTGTATTGTGTGTGTAATGTGTTTGTAATGTATGTATTGTGTGTGTATTGTGTGTGTTGTGTTTGTAATGTGTGTATTGTGTTTGAGACACTACAGACAGTTTAAATGAGAGATATTTATTTAATCTTCACAGAAGCCTCTTCACTTATATCCACTTAAAGATGGTCTCATTCTTACACGTCACATGAATAAACCCAGTGTTAAAGACCACAGGGTTGGTGTCATGGTCAGTGTGGTCATGGTCAGTGTGGTCATGGTCAGTGTGGTCATGGTCAGGGTTAGTGTCATGGTCAGTGTGGTCATGGTCAGGGTTAGTGTCATGGTCAGTGTGGTCATGGTCAGTGTGGTCATGGTCAGGGTTAGTGTCATGGTCAGTGTGGTCATGGTCAGGGTTAGTGTCATGGTCAGTGTGGTCATGGTCAGGGTTAGTGTCATGGTCAGTGTGGCCATGGTCAGGGTTAGTGTCATGGTCAGTGTGGTCATGGTCAGGGTTAGTGTCATGGTCAGTGTGGTCATGGTCAGGGTTAGTGTCATGGTCAGTGTGGTCATGGTCAGGGTTAGTGTCATGGTCAGTGTGGTCATGGTCAGTGTGGTCATGGTCAGGGTTAGTGTCATGGTCAGTGTGGTCATGGTCAGGGTTAGTGTCATGGTCAGTGTGGTCATGGTCAGGGTTAGTGTCATGGTCAGTGTGGTCATGGTCAGTGTGGTCATGGTCAGGGTTAGTGTCATGGTCAGTGTGGTCATGGTCAGGGTTAGTGTCATGGTCAGTGTGGTCATGGTCAGGGTTAGTGTCATGGTCAGTGTGGTCATGGTCAGGGTTAGTGTCATGGTCAGTGTGGTCATGGTCAGTGTGGTCATGGTCAGGGTTAGTGTCATGGTCAGTGTGGTCATGGTCAGGGTTAGTGTCATGGTCAGTGTGGTCATGGTCAGGGTTAGTGTCATGGTCAGTGTGGCCATGGTCAGGGTTAGTGTCATGGTCAGTGTGGTCATGGTCAGGGTTAGTGTCATGGTCAGTGTGGTCATGGTCAGGGTTAGTGTCATGGTCAGTGTGGTCATGGTCAGGGTTAGTGTCATGGTCAGTGTGGTCATGGTCAGTGTGGTCATGGTCAGGGTTAGTGTCATGGTCAGTGTGGTCATGGTCAGGGTTAGTGTCATGGTCAGTGTGGTCATGGTCAGGGTTAGTGTCATGGTCAGTGTGGTCATGGTCAGTGTGGTCATGGTCAGGGTTAGTGTCATGGTCAGTGTGGTCATGGTCAGGGTTAGTGTCATGGTCAGTGTGGTCATGGTCAGGGTTAGTGTCATGGTCAGTGTGGCCATGGTCAGGGTTAGTGTCATGGTCAGTGTGGTCATGGTCAGGGTTAGTGTCATGGTCAGTGTGGTCATGGTCAGGGTTAGTGTCATGGTCAGTGTGGCCATATGGTCAGTGTGGTGGTGTGATGTTCATCTCATTTTAGTACCTAACAGAATTCAGCTCCTAATTCATCTGCATTTCCAGGAGATGTGGTGAAACTGTGTGTTCAGGCTCCGAGGTTTTTTTGTGTAATGGATGCATTAATTTGGTTAAAGTTTGATTATTTTCCCATCACCATCATCATCATCATCATCATCATCATCATCATCATCATCATCATCATCTCCAGCCCACACATGAAAGGTGCAGTTTCTTTCACTGTGTCAACAGACTTTATGTGTTTGTGTCGTTACATTAAATCTTTGAGTCAAACACTCTTTATATGATTAAACGCCATAAAAAATACATGTACAAAACTATAAGATTTGAAATTGCTTATGTACAGCTATGTACAGTTATGTACAGTTATGTACAGTTATGTACAGTTATGTACACTACTAAACAAAACATCAAAGTAACGTTAAAGAACATTAGAAAAAACCCTTGGACTCCTCAGACTCCTGTGTGTTGTGTCATTTATTCTTTAGTCAGTTCTCGTAAAAATGAGTTGAAGAAGAAGAGAAGAAGATCAGGTCTCAGGTGTGTCCTACAGGTCTCAGGTGTGTCCTACAGGTCTCAGGTGTGTCCTACAGGTCTCTGGTGTGTCCTACAGGTCTCAGGTGTGTCCTACAGGTCTCAGGTGTGTCCTACATCTCCTTCTGGATCTTTCTGGATATCTCTAGGATGATAAAAGGAGAATACCTAAAGAAAAAAGACACAGAATGTGAGTCTGGACCCTGGAGCCTGCTACAACCCACACAATAACACAAGCAGAAGCAGGAACAGGCTTCACACTATGACATGATTGGGACTGTAATGGTGTTGTGTTGTATTTTAATTGTGTTTCATTTTAATGACTTCAAAATAAGGCTGAAAAAGGATCTGAATAATCTGCAGGAACTGCGTGATGATCATCTACACACACGTCTCTAACACACACACACGTCTCTAACACACACGCGCGTCTCTAACACACACGCGCGTCTCTAACACACACACACGTCTCTAACACACACACACGTCTCTAACACACACACACGTCTCTAACACACACACGTCTCTAACACACACACGTCTCTAACACACACGCGCGTCTCTAACACACACACGTCTAACACACACGTGCGTCTCTAACACACACACATCTCGAACACACACAAGTCTCTAAAACACAAGTCTCTAACACACACACACGTCTCTAACACACACGTCTCTAATACACACGTCTCTAATACACACGCGTCTCTAATAAACACACATCTCTAAAACACACGTCTCTAATACACACGTCTCTAATACACGCGTCTCTAATACACGCGTCTCTAATACACGCGTCTCTAATACACACACGTCTCTAATACACACGTCTCTAATACACACGTCTCTAATACACACGTCTCTAATACACGTGTCTCTAATACACGCGTCTCTAATACACGCGTCACTAATACACACGTCTCTAATACACACGCGTCTCTAATACACACGTCTCTAATACACACGTCTCTAATACACACGTCTCTAATACACATGCGTCTCTAATACACGCGTCTCTAATACACACACGTCTCTAATACACACGTCTCTAATACACACGCGTCTCTAATACACACACGTCTCTAATACACACGTCTCTAATACACACGTCTCTAATACACACGCGTCTCTAATACACACGTCTCTAATACACACGTCTCTAATACACACACGTCTCTAATACACACGTCTCTAATACACACGTCTCTAATACACATGTCTCTAATACACACGTCTCTAATACACACACGTCTCTAATACACACGTCTCTAATACACACGTCTCTAATACACACACGTCTCTAATACACATGTCTCTAATACACACGTCTCTAATACACACACGTCTCTAATACACACACGTCTCTAATACACACACGTCTCTAATACACACACGTCTCTAATACACACGTGTCTCTAATACACACACGTCTCTAATACACATGTCTCTAATACACACGTCTCTAATACACACGTCTCTAATACACACGTCTCTAATACACATGTCTCTAATACACACGTCTCTAATACACACGTCTCTAATACACACGTCTCTAATACACACGTCTCTAATACCCTGTCTTTGTCTTTCTCCTTTTCTGCTTCCATTTATTTCAGTAAGACTTTTCAGATCCACTGTGTTGTTCTCCACAGCACTGTGACGTCTGACGCTCCTCACAATAACTCACATTATTGCTGTCAGCGCCCTGAGACACAGCGGTCTGTGACTAGCCGCTAGTTTGGGATTTTCTCTGGAGGGTTCAGCAGCGTAAGCATCAACCTCTTGGTATTCCAACAGCACTGTGTGATCTGACTCGATACAACGTCTGATCTCTAACAGCTTTTTCAATCAGACTTTCACAAACCGACAGACAGCAGAAACGGTGATTGTACAATCTGTCTTCATTGGAATAAAATATAAAGTTTATAAATGTTTCACTGCAAAACATTTTGCTAACTGAAGAGATCCTGTAGAGAATCTGAGTGATGAAGATAATCTAATAATGCAATCATTAAGGCATCGTTTGTTATTTTGCTTTGATTAGCTTGAGATCCTGGAGTTTTAAATGTGTGTAAGCTGCAGTAGGTAGCAGCAGAAAGTGATTAGCCGGATTATCTGTACGTCATCATCAGGAAGCACTAATTAGGCAAGAATTGATCTTTTAATCAGCCAATGAATTAAGCTAGACAAGTCAAAGTGACTTTCCTAATGAAGTAAGAGGGTAAAGACTCTAATTACCTTTATACTGAACTATTAGTGCTAATGTGAGCACCAGAGAAATCGACCTAAAAAAAAACAGCCAGCGGGGAACTTTAATACCAGTCAGTTCTGATGTCGAGCTGCGCAGCGTTTAGCTTCTTCATTACTTTCTGTCAGTACACATCCACAGAGACGTATTAAAATGATCATACACATCATCACCAATTATGAGCTAATAATAAATACAGTAAGTTTCCTTCTTCTGCTTTATTATAAAAAAATAAAGTAAAAATAGCGGCTTTGCGTCTCTCTGTACACGTGACACGTTTTTATCTCTGTGTCCTGAGTAATAAATCTGACATGTCTGTGTCGTGTCAGGCGGCGGTTCATACTTTCACAGAGGAGATTTTTTCCAAACTATTGATGGACTGCACAATTCCACACATCATATTTGTGCACATGGGTTTGTAAAATGGTCGATTCATCAGGTCGATTCATCAGGTCGATTCATCAGGTCGATTCATCAGGTCGATTCATCAGGTCGATTCATCAGGTTGGCTGTTTTTTATTTACCTTTGGTACTTAAATGCAGTGGAGAAGAACAGAGCTGTTTTGATGCATGGCACGTCACTGTGCAGTGACGCAGGCTGACAGGAGATTGGGTTTATTCCTCAGGGCTCTCAGTGTGAACATTTACACCACAAAGATCTGCTCATTACAGAGGTCCAGTCACCTGGAAGTCTGGTTTTATGTATCAGTAGGAACTCCTGCTATCAGGAAACTCAGAAAAGGAAGTAACACAACATGTTAAAACTACTGATGTTAATCAGAGTGCAGTGATGATGATGGAGAGCTTCCACTCCTGCTGTGAGCCACACAGACAGCCCCATAAACACTGGGTTTACATTTACAGCATGTGGCAGACTCTCTTATCCAGAGCGACGTACAAAAGTGCTTTAAGTCTCCATCATTGGATGCATTAACTCTGGTTCACTAGTGCCCCCTTTCCACCAGAACCGGGTGCTGGTTCAAAGTGCTGGTCCGAAGTGGGTTCCACTGGCGAACCTTCTAAGAACCGGTTTGCCTTTCCATGGGCTAGAGAGCGTCACAGAGCTAAGTCTTGCATCACTGTACACAACGTTATACAGCAACGTTAGTGCAGCAGCAGCAAACACAAACACAACATCAACAATGGCAGATGTTGCTTTACTGTTAATGCTCATGGAAACCTAAATTGGCATCGCAGCAAATCATGAATTAAAATGATTAAAAATGGTGCTAATGACGTTCTCTTTTGTCATGTTGGTCACAGTAACCCCGCCCGCAGCCCCGCCCCCAGGTGCTAACCATAACCCCGCCCCCAGGCACTAACTGTAACCCCGCCCCAGCGCCTGAAACCAGTCTTTCATTTGTGAGCAAACACACACACACCCTAAAAACACCAAACTTTAAGCAAGACTGAATTATCTGAATGAAATGTTTAATGTTATGTAACACAGTATGTTGTATGTTGGTTATGTAGAAACAATCTATTCTTCTCACACCAGCTCCAACCTACAAAACTACTTCAGTTTCAGCAGAAATGTGAACACTTTCAAACATGTCTGTATGCGTTCTGTATGACACGTGGGATAAGACACGTGAAGAACACCAGTGAGACTTTACTCACCTTCTGTGATGAACACTGTGACTGGAGCAAAACAAGACACTCCTGGTCTCAGAGAGGAGAGAAGGTAGAAAAGTCCACAAGCCAGAGACATACAACAACCACAGACTCAGACTTCTTTGTTCTTCAAGAGCGAATTCTTAAAGTCCATAAATCTAATTTCTTGGACAGTCTTAGAGATAGAAGAATGGCACTTTTTCCTTTAAAGAAATAATTCCCTCAATCAGTCTTTATTTTTTCCATGATTTCAGGTCACTTAAGGAGCTCTGAAGGAAGAGAGACAAACAACAATAATAATAATAATAATAATAATAATAATAATAATAATAATAATAATAATAATAATAATAATAATAATAATAATAATAATAATAATAATAATAATAATAATAATAATAATAATAATAATAATGCCCAATCCAGAACATTCCTCATAATGCCTGAGGAGAAGCAGAAAGAAAGAAAGAAAGAAAGAAAGAAAGAAAGAAAGAAAGAAAGAAAGAAAGAAAGAAAGAAAGAAAGAAAGAAAGAACTCATTACTTTTCAGGGTTGGTGGCTGTCTCTTGTTGGACAGCATTAGAGGTCATCAAATTTTTAAATTGCCCCAGTCTGGCAAAACCTTTTTCTCCTCACTGACCTGCTGGTCTGTTGTGTCTGTAAGGTAGAGAGGAAGTGGCGTGAGAGGAGAAAAGAAAGAAAAAACACAGTTTTTAATAGTTTACATCTATCTATCTCTCAGCTAGCTCATGTTTAATAGAGTATAAACCGCCTGTCCATCTAAGGCACAACATGTGAATTAGATTTTTCAGCTATAATCAGAGAAAAAATCCATAAAAGTCAAATTACTCAAAAACAAACCAGAGTTTGAGCAAAAGAACAAAAGCCATGATATTAAAGTGAATCTACAGAGAAGGACAGAACAGGACACACTGCAGGTCACTAACGTGAGCTGAGACTTTCTCACTTCATCTCACATCACCATTAAACAGAGCTTACAGTACACAAACAGCACTTTATCATGAGATGGAATTTAAATGACACTGAATGTCAGTGTGTTAAATAAGAGAGAGGTGTGTGTTCTGTAAACACACGATGGTCCACACTGAGGCGCTGCGACGATCACTGAGCTGATGAGACTCACCTGTTTAGAGACGTTATGTAATGTTTCCTGACGGAGACTCGAGGGTCTGTGATCATTATAAAACTTCTTCTCAGCCATGAGACAAGCTAAAGGTTTATTAACATTCAGAGAGTGATTTTTGATTAACACTATAATGTGAGAGGTGACAGAATGTAACTTGTCTTACGGACATTCAGTAACAGATGAAGATTCTCAGGATAAAACACTTTACAGTTGAGGCCAAAATTATTAGCCCCCCAGGAATTTTGGAACATTTTCCTAAAGATCTTTCCAATGTTTGCAGCATTGATAAAACTTGATATAATCAAACATTCGCCAGTGCTATTTAGTAGCTTTTGGTACATTTTGGAATATAAAATACATTTTTAGGCTTGCTTTATAATCAAATATAGTGAAAATGGGGTGGTCAAAAATATTAGCCCCTTGTGAATATTTGCTTTCAAAACACACCCAATTAATCAATCAGCTTTCAAAACACACCTAATTAATCAATCAGCTTTCAAACCACACCTGTGCAGTCAATTGGCTTCCTAACAACACCTGGGCATTCAATCAGCATTAAAGGACTCCAAGGAACAGGGCACTTGAACACATTATTGGGAGAGACTACTTTTACTCACCATGCCAAAGACAAAGGAAATCAGTCTTGAGCTCAGAAAGAAGATAGTGGAGGCTCATGATAAGGGGGAAGGCTATACTGCCATTTCCAAGCTTTTCACAGTGTCTAGAACCGCCGTACGTTGCATCATTGCCAAGTACAAGGAGACAAATTCTGTAAGAAACAAACCTGGGCGTGGTCGTAAGCGCAAGATTTCAAGAACCCTGGAGAGGAAAATAGTCAGAGATATCAGCAAGATGCCCCAGACATCTGCCAAGATGATTGTTGCTGACCTGGCCTCTTCTGGAGTTGATGTTTCAAGGAACACAGTTGTGAGGGCTCTTCATCGTGGTGGGCTTCAGGGCCATCGTCCCAGAAGAACCCCTTTACTCAAACAGCGGCACATCACAGCTAGACTGAGGTTTGCCCGTGAACATTTGAAAGGTAAAGATGAGTTTTGGGAGTCTGTGCTTTGGTCTGATGAGACTAAACTGGAACTGTTTGGGCACATGGATGTTGCTTATGTTTGGCGAAGAAAGGGTGAGGCCTTCAACCCTAAGAACACAGTTCCCACTGTTAAACATGGTGGTGGCAGCATCATGCTGTGGGGCTGTTTTGCAGCTTCAGGCACAGGGAGCCTTGTTCGGGTGCATGGCATCATGAAAAAAGAAAATTATGTTGACATTTTGAGGGATAATATGCAGAAATCTGCTCGTAGTCTAGCCTTAGGTCGTCGCTGGGTCTTCCAACAAGACAATGACCCAAAGCATACATCGAAATTGGTCCAACAGTTCCTGAAGGATACCAAAACAAAGGTCCTGGAGTGGCCCGCACAGAGCCCAGACCTCAATCCTATTGAGAATCTGTGGCGAGTGCTCAAAGTGAATGTCCATGCTCGGAAACCACGTAATTTGGACCAGCTGGAGCAATTTGCAATGGAAGAATGGGCTAAAATCCCTCAGGAAACCTGTGCCAACCTAGTAAAGAACTACTCTAAGAGGTTGTTGTCAGTTGTGGCTCAGAAAGGGTTCACTATTGACTATTAATGACCGGGGGCTAATAATTTTGGACGTTTCATTTTTGCCCTTTCTTGTTTCAACTCACTATTTCAATTAAATATCCTAATCAAACTTAGTGGAGATTTTGTCTTTGTTATTTTGGAAACAAACACACTATAAAACACTTGTTGTTAATGGTCATTTCCATGGAGAAATCAAGAGTTTTGTCTAATTTCATAAGGGGGCTAATAATTTTGGCCTCAACTGTATATGAAGAGTCGTCATTGTGGTGTCACACCATCCCAGCACAGATGTCATGTCTTTCTCCTTACTCAGTATCATTATTCCTAATTAATATACTGCTTATAATTAATAATTACTGCAGATTAGTCTGAATAAATAATCATGTCCATGATGAAAATAAATCTCATGGATTTTTACATTCCACTGGTTGTTAATTAACCAGCAATTGTCAGGCCTGTATTCCCACAGTAAAGCTGCAGGGGGCAGCAGAACACACAACTGCTACCCCGAACACCATATCACCCATAAATCCCCCCAAAACCCCCACACTCCCACTCCCACTCCCACTCCCACACACGTATATATATCTCAGCTTATTGGATTCCTTACGACTGCATTGATAATGATTTAAAAAGAAATAATGACACATTTAATTACACTAATCAGTGAATGCCTCTAATGCATCTTCTTACTAATGTCCACCAGAAAGGTGTTTGACGTGTACATTTGACAGGAAGAAGCTAGTGAAGAGAAGCTATTTCAGACAGTTGACCTTGCTGTGACCTTCACCATGTCTGGATCAGTTCCAAAGTATAATCACTTCATCCACTGGGTTCAGTGATTATTCCAGATAAATCAGACAAATCTCAGCACAAAATACAACATCAAGAAAACCTATTATTATTATTATTATTATTATTATTATTATTATCATCATCATCAATATTATTATTATTATCATTATTATTATTATTATTATTATTATCATCATCAATATTATTATTATTATCAATATTATTATTATATATATATTATTATTATATATTATATTATAATGTTATTATTATTCTTATTGTTATAATTATTATTATTATTATTATTATTATTATTATTATTATTATTATTATTATTATTATTATTCAGATGTATGTCCAAACAAATTGGTGCCTCTATGACACAGTTAACACAATTCATTCTTCACTATTATAAATACAGGACTCTGACTCTGATAGATTCCTTCTCGTGCTCTTCTGCACCATTAGACCCTACTGGTAATTGGATTAAATGGTAAGAAAAAACTTTATAACTTTAGTCTCATTCATTGGGAATTCACATAGTAACTTCAATGGCCTGTCTGAAGGCACTTATATCTGAACACCAGCAACTGTTGAGAATTCAAGGAACGTGATTTTTAGGGTTTAAAAGCAAAAGAAAGCTACACAATTATATTATCCTTCACTTACTTCCTTCCACAGTTGCAGTCCCATCGATGGTGGACAGTGAAGGTTGAACTTTTTGCTCTAGGCAAGTCCTGGAGAGGCGCTTCTGTAAGGGTAAAACTGTGCCCTCACCGCTGGCCTCGGAGCTCTGCAGTCCCTTCTCACAGTCCATAACTAAAGCCATGGTAATGCAGTCTTTGAGAGAGGACGGTGTCACCCGTGTGACTCCCCCGAATCCTGATCCTTGGTCCTCCTGCCCCTCCATGACTTTAGAGCCGGAACAGGGCATTTGTCCCGGACCCTGTCCTCCTCCATTGCTCTGTGAACGCACCTTGCTCTTGTCGAGCCCCTTGCCGGCCTTTGGCCCATGCTGGCTGTAGACTTTGTAGCGAATCATAAGGATGATGATGAAGACCAGCACAGATGCTACAATGATGCCACCAATGATGATGATTATGGTTCCACCCAAAAAGTGGCTGCGCAACACATGGCACTGGGTGAACTCGGCATGTGTGATGAACGAGACGCAGCCCACCTGCCGTGTGGCAGTGAGTGAGGTTACGCTGTCCTCGTACACAGCGAGCACACACAGGTCGTACTCACGCCCAGACGACAGATCTCTCACCAAAAAGTCCTGATTTGTAGATGGGATCATCCTGCAGAGAAAACAGTGTTTAGTCACAGCCAACATTCGTCAGTGAGCAGCAAACATGGACATAAATCAGTAAAGGATGCAACCTTGTTAGAACATTACACCTAATAATAATAATAATTGTCAAAATAATGGTTGAAAGATGATAAAATAAATATTACACAAAATTCTTATTAATAAATAAATGTCTCCTGTCAAAAATGACAGGTAAAAAATATCTAAAAGCCAAGATTAAACAGCGTCATCCTTTATCAGTCTAATCGCTAGATTGTTCAAAATAAAGGTGTAAACGGGTTCGAACTTGAACCCACGTGCAGACAGAAGTGAGTGAGTAAGAAAATAACTGCAGGATCAGTGTTTCACTTCTGCGCAGTTCATCTGAAAATTATATGCTACAACAAGCTGCTTGCAAAAGTGGCGTCAAAGAAACCGAGTGATTCTTGAAAACCATCATTTCAGCTTCACAGCTTCACCTGCTGGTTTCATGACCCTGCTTGTGTTAGGAAAGAATCCTGGATGGATCTTACAAGAAGATAACTGAGCTGAAGGTAGTGATATGTGTATGTGTATAGTCTGAGGAAGTCGTGCCACTCACGTACCTGTAGACCAGAGTGTCATCTACCGAGCTGTTGTACTGAATCTGGAACATCCTAATACTTGGGAAATGCTGCTGTGACGGCCATCTGATGAGAGCGGAGTTTGCAGTGAGCTCAGCTAGTATTGTCGACTTTTCTTGCATTCTTGTATCATTGCTATAGGAAGAGCTGGACTTGGCAGATGTCAAGATATCAGATGGTCCTGGATCAGACTCCTGGACGCGATTAGTGCTATTGGCCAGGTGAGGAAGTGGGGTGACCACAAGCTCCACGGTGCCTGTAGATTCACCAGCAGCATTGGAGGCAATACAAGTGAACACTCCTATGTCCTTCAGGGAGGTAATGTTTATTTCCAGGCTACCGTTGCTAAAGGTGAGAGTGCGGGAATTGTTGGAGATCAGACGACCTTCTGGAGAAATCCAGTGGATGTCTGGGTCAGGGTCACCATTGGCTTTACATTTTAAGCTGGCTGGCTGACCCTCCATAGCAAAGGTTTTGAAGGACCTCCTTGTAATAACCGGTGGCTCACAGATGAACTCTTCCTCAGGAATTGTCCAAAAGTATTTAGCAGTAAGATCAGGAGGTGTGGCGCACGTTTCCAGGTCATCTTCTCTCGTTAGCCGTCTTAGCCAAAGGAGCTCACAGTTACAATGCAGAGGGTTTCCTCCAAAGCTAAGCACAAGTGAGGTCAGTGGAGACCCCTTGGATTTAGCATAAACTGGGATCCTAAGAAACAAAGGATCAGGAGGAATTTTTTTCAGTTTATTGGAGGTCATATCCAGACGCGCTAGTTTGTGTAGGTTGGAAAACACTCCTAAAGGGACATGCTCTATAAGGTTATGGTCCATGTTAAGCGTGTTTACGTTGGTGAGCCTCCCAATGGTGTCCCAAGGAATGTCCACCAGATTATTGTAGGACAGGTCCAGGTCTTCAAGAGTCCCCAGGAAGTCATCAAAAGCATGTGGAGAAATGTCATGGAGCTGATTGTTGGCTAAAATAAGGTGTCTCAGATTAGTCAGACCCTGGAAGTGGTCGTCTGTGACCACACTGAGGCGGTTGCTGTCCAGATGCATCGCTCGCAGCCGTTTGAGGTCAGCAAATGTGTGAGGCATGATCTGGCTGATGGCGTTGCGTGACAGCGTCAGGTGCAGGAGACTGGTCATGTTGGTAAAGTCTCTTCTCCTTACTGTTGTGATGAAGTTCTCAGTGAGACGAAGTTCTACTGTCCGGCGATCGATTACCGTGGGTACAAAGAGCAGGCCCGTCTTGGCACAAAGGATAGCGAGTGACGGAGAGAGGTTTTGGCACATGCAACGCTTGGGACAGAGATGTCCGGAGGTAGAAACAACCAGGATTATCAGAGAGATGATGAGCCACTCCATCCCTTAGAGTTGTGGGAAACTGCAACACAAACAGACATGAGAACAATGAACACATTCTACAGATGCAGTTAAACCAAGTCATCATTTATAATCCTGGTTCTTATCTATAAATGATATAACATTAAAATACTGAGCACACGGTCAACATACGGGGACAGAATTCAGAGATAAGAGACGATATGAAATGATACGATCTTCATTATAATTTACATTTCATTTGATTAAAACATTCAACGTTATAAAAGTACAATAACTAAATGTGATGATGCCTCAGTGTTTGCACAGAAATTCACAGATATGAGTCTCACACTGCTGTCTGAAATATAGGACTTCTGCTGTTATTTAGTGTGCTGTCGATGTCACGTTGCTTTCTCTTGCCCCAGACAGGGGTTTGAATCCTGTGTTCTCCACCACTGAGTACAGCCCCATATCTACAGTTATGAGCCTCCCAAACGCCTCAGCGGTTTCTTTAACCGGAATGAATCAGGCTGTCTGAATGCAGAAGATTTCTCTCTCTCTCTCTCTCTCTCTCTCTCTCTCTCTCTCTCTCTCTCTCTCTCTCTCTCTCTCTCTCTCTCTCTCTCTCTCTCTCTCTCTCTCTCTCTCTCTCTCTCTCTCTCTCTCTCCCTCTCTCTCTCTCTCTCTCTCTCTCTCTCTCTCTGTGTGTGTGTGTGTGTTAGTTTGTATTTTCATCTACTTCTACCAAATGTGTGATGTCAGTGCAGATGCATGGACATGTCTGAGGAATTATTCACTTTATCCTTCTCTGACACATTCACTTCTTTCCGCTGCTCAGTGACTTCACAAGCAGATACTCATCACGTCACAGTGAGAATAAGTCTGTTTTCTGTCTTTCCACAATTAGAGGCTTCTTCGCATGTCCTTGCTAATGCTAACAGTGAGTTATTTGACTCATATTGAGAACTGACATTACTACTTAATCATTTAAGGGCAAAAATATAAATCTAAATTTTATATTATGAAGTAGTTTATGAACAGTGATGTATAAAGTAGTAGAAAACACTTGAGTAAAAGTACAAGTATCGTACTAGAAAAAGACTTTGGTAGAAGTGAAAGTTACCTTTTAGAATATTACTCAAGTAAAAGTCTTAAAGTATCTGATATTTAATGTACTTAAGTATTTGAAGTAAAAGTAAAAAGTAAAATTTCAGTGATTTTCAGTAGACATAAGATCAGGGGCAGTTCTAGGGTCTCATCTTTAGGGGTTTTAGTCCTCAGTGAGAATTAAAAACAAGAAGAGTTTTATATTATATATTATATGACTACACAGTAAGACAAAAGTTATGGGATTATTAAATGTCAAAAGTGGACACCAAAATTTTATGTATGATGTAATGATGTCAGTGTTGAATCAGATCAGTTCATGTGTGTGTACATTCTCTACAAACAGTGTGTCTAATGAATGTAGTCATTAATAAACTAATATTCACAAAGACCAAATCAATAAATGTTATTTTTATTTAGTACTAAATGGATTATTTACATTAATATTTTGTTTGTGTTACAACTCTGGTAATAAGAATAGTGACATTTCACTACTTTTGGTTGCCTCTTTGCGGCTTTCAGCCGATTAACGTTATAGATAAACGCCTCCAGCTCTGACTGCGCGTGCACGCTGCGCCTCCAGCTCTGACTGCGCGTGCACGCTGCGCCTCCAGCTCTGACTGCGCGTGCACGCTGCGCCTCCAGCTCTGACTGCGCGTGCACGCTGCGCCTCCAGCTCTGACTGCGCGTGCACGCTGCGCGTCCCTGTGCTTCTCCGTACAGCGTGTGGAGCGTAATGTAATCTAGGAGCAGTGATTCACCAAACCTCCATTATTACAGTCACACACATTTCTTCTGATTTTATTTTGTAGTAACGAGTAACGAAGATGTTTAGTGGAAATATAACGGAGTAAAAGTATAAATTTTATCTAGTAAATGTAGTGAAGTAAAAGTGAAAGTTGACATAAATTTAAATAGTGAAGTAAAGTACAGATACGTGACATTTCTACTTAAGTACAGTAACGAAGTATTTGTACTCCGTTACATTACAACACTGTTTATGAATATATAAGCGCTAACACACTGTAATATAACTGTACATATAACACGCTGTAAGAGTGTGAAGCTGTAAGTCTGAGTGCCTAACTGTAATACCCACTTGTGTTTGTTCGGGGCTTTAAAAAGATCCTACAGATTTCACTCTAATCTTTGCAGGCCACAGTGATACGTGTCAGAACTCTATGCAACTGTAATTTAGATAAGAAGTCGTCTCCAGAACCTGGAAAAAACATTTTATAACAACTCTTTTGTCCACAGGCCAATGAGCCCCAAACTCTCTGAGGAACAAACCAAAAATATGAGGCAGCAGGTAACCTTTAAACTTTCCAAGCTGCTCCACCATTCATGCTGAGTTAGGTTTAATATCCTCACCAGCAGCTGTGCACCATGAGGCTTATCACTTTTTTCTGTGCACTGCTGGCTCTGTGAGTATTACACTTTTTGCATGACTGATCCAAGTGCAGGCCACGAGCCAGACAGAACCTCAGAGATCACAGGTGAAAGCTCTGTGATCAGGCAGGTGATCAGCATGAAGCTTTAATCATGTGTCATTTAATCAACCTTTAATCAGGGAATTGTGCAGAACATTCCGCTGTTCATCAGGAGCTTTTCCTCATGATGAATGTAAACAGGAACACCAAAGGTATCACCTGGGTCAGATGGGAACAGGAACTGCTGCTCTCCTGCTGGGGTTTTTATACACAACAATAGTGTTTACACAGAATGGTGCAGGAAAAAAACACAGAGTGAAACTTCTACTATGTGGAAACACCTTGTTGAGGAAAAATGTAGGAAGAATAAAGGAGATGTAGGAAGGATAAAGAAACTCAAAATAATCACTCTTTACAACCACAACAAGAACCATCTCACACACCACATCAAACACTACAGGAGCAGAAGGTCCAAAACTATCTATAACAGATTCTATAATCTATATATCTCACTCACACTGATTATAACTTTCATACATCTACATTACAGCAGTTATTTCCAGGACAAAGAACCATGTGATCATTTTTCTTCATTCAAATTTAATACAAAAGATTCTGATGATTTAAACAAAGTCGATCAAATCACGAAGCCAGGATCATGAAATGAATCATAACTGTAGTGTGTTGTTATTGTGTGTTTTGTGTATTATGTGTTCATTCATTCACTCACTCATTCATTTTCTACCACTTATCCGAACTACCTCGGGTCACGGGGAGCCTGTGCCTATCTCAGGCGTCATCGGGCATCAAGGCAGGATACACCCTGGACGGAGTGCCAACCCATCACAGGGCACACACACACACACTCTCATTCACTCACACACACACACACTACGGACAATTTTCCAGAGATGCCAATCAACCTACCATGCATGTCTTTGGACCGGGGGAAGAAACCGGAGTACCCGGAGGAAACCCCCGAGGCACGGGGAGAACATGCAAACTCCACACACACAAGGTGGAGGTGGGAATCGAACCCCGACCCTGTAGGTGTGAGGCCAACGTTCTAACCACTAAGCCACCATGACCCTGTATTGTGTGTTAGTTGTCCTAATTAATTAAATCTACAAAATGGGATTATTAGCCGATCGTCCTGTCTGAATAAATCTCTGGGTAAACGATTAAGTAAAAGGGCCACCTGTACAGACAGGTAACAAGCCTGTCGCACGTCTCTCTGCTTCAAACTGGTTACCAATTAGGCTTAATTGTGGAACAATTTCACACCAGTCCCTCTCTGTTCAAAGAATCCAGTCAACTCCTTTACAAATTGGAGCCTGTGGCACCATCAGACCAAACAGAAGTGGCTTTTCAAAAACAACCACTAATGACCTCCCAAAGAGAGCCGAGATTTCAGTGTAATGAACAAGAAGGGCTGAAGGAGGAAGGACATTTCTGCTCCAGCAGCTAGTCTTAGGATTACAACAAACACATGGGAGGAGTAGAGCTGTCAGATGCTCAGAAGGACACTACAGTGAGAACATAAGCCCAATTTATTTCCCCCAGGATTACTGGACACGTCTGTGGTGAATCACATCCTCCTGCACTGTTGGAAAAAAGCAGGAAAAAAGCCCCTTAAGCATGAAATGTTACTGAACACATTCCATCAACGTAGCCGAGTGAGTTAATACTCTACACATCCATATGCACTACATTTATATTTACTGATGTTGTTCTTTTGGCTGCTCCCTGTTCGTGACAGCGGATCACATGGTCCACATGTCTGAGTTGCAGCATCATGTCCTTTCTGACGCAACCCTCACATTTTATTCCGGCTTGTGACCTTCAGTGGCTGGGAATCGACCCCGACTGAGAGTGTGGGGTCCTGCTGCTGGACCACCAGGAGGCACATTTATATATTTATATATTTATATTTTGTGGTTGTATATTTTAGATGTACACCACAGTGATGTTGAGTTCTTGAGTCTCATCATCAGAAGGTCTGAAGGAACTGACGTATTCTCTGTAACTCTCAGGCTTATGTTCTTGTTACAATATGTTCATGTTTCTGTAGTAACTCAACACAGGGATTTAAGAACTGCTGAACATTTACAAAAGGAAACTCCGTTGTCAGTGCGCTGTAATAGTAAAAAAAAAACAGTGTTCATGAATGAAACGTTTCTGGATTTCTTGATAACAAGACTGAGAAAGGCTGATGAGAAAAAGACCACACTGCTTCACTGTGAGAAAGAGTTTATTGCTGTAACATTAGTAATCACAGGAAGTAACTAGTGAGTGTTAAACTGAAACATCACAGTGAACCTAATCCACACCACCCACACACCCACACACACACACACACACACACACACAGTCAGGCTCCATCACTTGTTCTGAGGTTAAAGAAACACCACAGAGACCTGGATGTTCCTAAGTGGTGGTGAAGAGCAAAGGATTTAAACCCAGCTCAGAGCTACAGAGAGCATGTGACCCTGAGCACAAGCAGCTAAAAGGAGGATAATTAAAGCTCTGTGCTTCAGATAATGAGTCACACCAGAGAAAACTAGCCATGATTCGTTATGTTTGATTGTAACCCACAGCCTTTGTTTCATCATCTGACTTTAAGGCTCTGAATGTTGAAGGTTTCCATCAGCTGCTCTGTGTGTTGTAAAACTGCACACTGACATACAGTACAGTATGTGTTCAGCTTTCGTTTCTTTCTCTTCTCAGTTTGGTCACCTGCTAAATCACCTTGTAACGGTCAGCTCTCCTCCATCATACAGCAGCGTCGGTCCTCGTCTGCACACACCAGCTCACACTCACACACAGAGGTCTGGAGCTACTGGCAGGAGAGAGAACGTTCCAGTCCTAAGAGTTTTGCTCTCTAAGAAACCAAGACCTGGACATCATGGAGGTTCGATCCCATGAGCTTCTGATAATAAAGTGACAATTTAGCACATCTTTGTGTCTGACTCTCGACTACCTGTGATCCCTGGAGCAGATAGAATAAAGTTTAATTACACATTTATGTACACAGTAGTTTCTGTGTAATAGATAATAAGTAGATTCTTCTTATTAAAGTCAGTCGGCATGTCAGCCATAATAATGACCTCTTTATGGACGTGCGATTTCATTTCATTTCATTTCATTTCATTTCAGCTGGCTCTCTGGTGGAGGTTTTTAATTAGTTGTCGCACTTCACTGTGACAACAAAGTGGTATCAAGGGCCACAGCTGAAAGATTCAGGAACCAGTCCAAACATCTGAGAGTCAGAAGATTCAGTAAAGTCCGAGATGAACACGAAGATCAAACAGAGTCAGATATCAGACAGAGGAGTCCAAGTGTCAGAGAAATCAGACTCAAACACTGCGGATCAAAGCACAGGTCCCACAGACACAAACCTGGTCAGCAGGTTCCTGAGACTCTGAGACGAGCTGGATGGAGCTTCTCATCATACTTTTAAATAAATATAAAATAAAAAAGCACATTTCTTGGAAATAAAAACTAAGTAAAATCTCTTCCGTTGTTCTCTAAGGTTTAGATCTAAACATGTTGCTGAGACTCACTCAGCCTCAATCCAAACCGTTTGGGAATTAGTTAGAAAATCTGTACAAATTTGGCAAGAAAATATTCTCTAGATTCCGATCTTCAATATTTATTAAACCGTAATAAATAATATTCCCAGTAATCAGTCCTAACTGTGCAGAGATGAAAGTATGGTTATGAACTGAATTAATTACATTTAATTTAATTTACTAAAGCATATGCATATTAGGAACAGCTGCATGCTTTCACACACAACCTGAAAAGTTCAGAACAAGATTATGAGGAGATTTGGGAAAAGATTTGGCTTGTAGGAAGTTGTGAGAAGTTCAAATAACTTTCTCAGAAACCGAGAGTCAGACTGAGCTGGAATCTGGTAATGAGATCATACTGAAGATGAAACCAGTTAATATTTGTTGTGCTTGGACTGGATAGATTTCTGCTTGTTTCTACATGTATTATTATTATTATCATCATCATAATCATCATTATTATTGATTTTATTATCATCATTATCTTTATCTTTATTATCATTCATTCATTCATTCATTCATTCATCTTCTACCGCTTATCCGAACTACCTCGGGTCACGGGGAGCCTGTGCCTATCTCAGGCGTCATCGGGCATCAAGGCAGGATACACCCTGGACGGAGTGCCAACCCATCGCAGGGCACACACACACACTCTCATTCACTCACACACTCACACACTACGGACAATTTTCCAGAGATGCCAATCAACCTACCATGCATGTCTTTGGACCGGGGGAGGAAACCGGAGTACCCGGAGGAAACCCCCGAGGCACGGGGAGAACATGCAAACTCCACACACACAAGGTGGAGGCGGGAATCGAACCCCGACCCTGGAGGTGTGAGGCGAACGTGCTAACCACTAAGCCACCGTGCCCCCCTTTATTATCATTATTATTATTATTATTATTATTATTATTAATTTTATTATTATTGTCATTATCATTATTATTATTATTATCATTATTCTAGCCTACTTCAGTTTCTCCACATCCCTCTGTAACTGGATCCTGGACTCTTGACCTCAGATCCCAGTCCGTCAGGATCAGCAGCACCTCCTCCAGCTCCACCACACTGAACCCTGAAGCTCTCCTAGGATCTGCTCAGGTCTCAGGTTATCATTCAGACTCATGACTGTGCTGCAAACCACATGACGTGTGCTGATGTCATTACGGTTGTCGACTTCTTCACTACCAGTAAGTCAGTGTACAGAGAGCTGGAGAGAAGCTGGCAGAATTGTGCAGAGAAAACAATCTCTCAGCATTGATGAGAGGAAAGAGATGATTGTTGGCTTCAGCAGGACTCGAGTAGATCTCTCATCTCAACAGAACTGTGGAGAGTCAAGTGATTCTGTTTGTGCACATAATGGAGAACATCCTGAACACTCAACAGCACCTGTCAAGGCATCACCCAGACCCAGCAGCACCTCCACATCCTGTAGAGAGACAAACTCTCACCACCACCACCACCATCACGCAGCACTCACCTGGTCTAATCACACACCTGACTCACACCTCAATCCCACTTCACACTGCCACAGCAGTCAATTCATATTTCTGAGACTTTTTTGCTGCTATATTAACAATAGTAAAGAACAGCTGACTGACTGAGGCATCACTGCTCCAGATACCGATAACAAATCTGCACCTTTTACACAGATCATAAAGGACCAAAGTTTGACCCTCAGGTGGTGAGAAGTTTATAAGATTGATATTTCCTGGGAGAAATGAGGAGTAATGAGGTTTAACTGGAGGTAACATGGTCAGGGTTTTGTCTCAGCAGGATTCAGGTCTCAGCCGAACACATTCAGAAGCTGTGTATAAAATGTTCTACACAGATTTCACTGTAATGTATTTAAGCATGTAGCCACGCTCGCTTGTCACAAGGATTTATGACACTATTTTTGTGCCTGCGGTGTTTGGATTTGCATCTGAACTCAATATTCTGCATGAAGCGAATTGCTCATCAATGCAACAGAAAGCCATAAAAAATGTGAACACCGGGTTTTATTAAGCAATTTCAAAATGTCAGGGAAAAACAATGTGACAGAATATAAAGGCTGTGAGAACATGTTCATGCATCAGACAGTGATTCAGAAGTTTTCCTTTTTAACCACACCATCATATTAATGCCTACACTTACAGAAGACTTTCCTTTTAAAGCACGATGCTGAATACTGAAGCTTTTGTCCTTTAGTCACTCCATTAGAGTTTGTTTCGAGGTCTCTGAAGAACAGAAAGCTGAGAGATCTGAACATTTACACAACCACAAGTCATTTAGATTAACGTTCTACTGAGGCCTCATCAGAGCCTAATACACTTTGCCCTGTTATTTTTTTAATGGTCATTGTACCTGTGTAGTTCTCTGGCCCAAGCCTGGACATGTGAAGAATCTCAGGGGCTTTTTACACCTGGTCACTTCATGTGTTTTCTGTGATCCGATATCTACCCGATGGTAAAAAGACCAGGTCTAAATGCCCTCCGAAACGTTTTGGAGACGGATATAAATCTGATGGTACAAACCCCTTCAGGAGGTGGTCTGGGACGTGTTTCAGATGAAACTGGACAGGTGTAAATGTATGTGGTTGTTCAAGCCACATACGTCAGCGCTAAACTCCTCCCAAACAGAAGTACGTCACTCAGGTGATCTTTCACACAGGCGTCTCGTCAGGGATTAAAATGCGCTGCTGCTGCCAGCGAAAACGCAGCAAACAGAAAACGCTGTAGTTTGTAACATAAACATCGTAACGAGTTTTTACGTCTTCTTTTTGATCGCGTTCTGAAAACCGCACACACCAAAGTGTGTTCCATTACAATTACCCCGGAAATGAGGTAAAATATATTCACATTTTGGGCGGGAGCAGAAAGATCGGATCGATATCCGATTCGCCGAGACACATTTATGTGGTCTAATGTAAATGGAACAGTTTTAACAAATCAGATAGATATCGGATCAGAGACAACACATGAAGTGACCAGGTGTAAGAAGGCCCTAAGAGATGGTCCGATAGGTGTCGCATCTTTCAGCGATTCCTCCCTGATCAATTTAATCTTTTCAGTGTTGAGAGAACTTCCTGTTCTTGGTGATTTCTTGCTGATGTCACGGTGGTGCTGCATTTTCATTAAATGTTCTGGAAACTCTCTTGTCGCCGTTTCCTTCTCTGTACTTTTACCTGTACATGGTTTATATTCTGGTTGAAGAACATGGTGTCAGATGAAAACCAAGAAGATGACAAGAAAATCTTTGAGAAACAGCTGTTCTTTATTTGTGGTTAATCAGAATCACTTCATGGATGACACGTATGAGATGATTACTGCTGAGTGATGAATAATGAGGTGGATTGTTCATTGTGATCACAGACACATGCTCCATCACACACTTACTGTAGGTTTCTTCTTCTTTTTCTTTCAAAACCATTTTAATTTGCTTTTAACTTTTAAATCATCTTGTTTGCTTCATCTCATTTATCACATGGAGGAAGAAGATATTCTTTATACTAAGAACTATATAAAGAAATATATTCAGAGCTTTTTTTATATTTGCAGTAATTTAACCTTCCCATAAACGCCACAAACACACCCACAGCACATCACAGCATTCTTTTAGGACGAAGACGTATCAGTGCTGGAAAAAGCTTTCTGAAGAGTTCTTCTTCTTGCAATCTCGAAGCATTTGAGGTGTTTTTGTTTCTTCCACAGGGAATTAAACTGCAAGTAAGTGCTGATCAATAAGTTCTATTTTAGTTAGAAGAATCGAACCACAGCCCTGAGAGCTGTCTTGTAACGGCAGTGAAACGCTGTGCTGATTATCTGCTACACGCCAATGTGGAAATGCTTCAGTTCTTCACTGGCTGTAAGGCTGTGGTCCTGAACCACGTGAAGACACAAATAACATCTTTACATCCGTTAAACTGCTCAGGACCACCATCAGGATCACAGGTCGGCTCTGGCTACATCCGGCAGCTTTAGTTCATGTCACGCTGTTATTCACACAGATTAAGTTGCTTTTCTGATATTTGAGTTGATTTTGTTTGAGCTTCATGTAAATTCATGTAATTCTCCTCTGAGGCTGGTGGACTGTTCTCTCGAGGTTTTCATCTGCATCTACACCACCACGCAGTCAGGTTCTGTACATGATCTGCTGTCATGAGCAAACCGCACTCCCCCCCCCTCCCCCTCCCCGTCTCATCACGGTTCCCATGGCAACAAGAGGCATCATGCATGCCTTTCTCGAAAATTCAATTTGTTTCTAGGAGATGAATGAAGGTCAGAGCACATTTTATAAACTCCAGGTTACAAAGCATTTGCAGATGCAGAACAATCGGAGACTTTGCGTCAGCATCACACGTCCTCCAGCGGAGACGCCAAACACAGCAGTAGAAAGATGGGAAATAAATTCTTCTGCACATCAGCAAATGTTCTAACAAACCTGGTAATTCTGTCAAATTCAAACGTCTAATTTCTTCCAAAACTTTTTGGCATGATTAAAAGAAAAACAGAAGGCAATATAACAAATGTACAATTTCTGTTCCAATTTTACAAACAATTTTAATTCATGTTTCATGTAGGTTTAGTATTCTGTAGAGTAAATCCTCTGCACCGGAGTTATCTTCATTTTAGAGTAAACACATTGTAATTAATTGTTCATATCTGTAGTAGACATTATAAATATGTTTAACTCGTGTTAAACACCACGTGGAATCACAGCTTTACTAAGTGGAGTAAAGCAAGAAGAACGTTTCCTCCAGGTCCTTAACACACAGCCTGGCAGATTGGCTATGCTAAACTGCACCAGGGTGTGAGTGTGTGTGTGTGTGTGTGAGTGTGAATGCTGCCTTGCACTGGACCAGGGTTTGTTCTCCTGCCCTATACCCCATGAGCTGCAGCAGAAAAGCCAGAAAAAGATCATCAGTGTCTTCTGGAACATCTGGAACAGGAGCCATGATGATGAAAGTGATAATGAAGTAGTTTAGAAAGGGAAATGTGGCATTTCTGGCGTTTCTGCCTCACCTGCAGGAAGCTGGAGCAGGTTTACATCACTACATCATCACTAAAGAGAAAACCTGACACCATGTAATTTCCTGCTGTGAAGAAGCAGCTCCTCGTAGATGAATCCAACCAGCTGGAGCTTTCTCTTGCTCTCTATAAGTACAGAGTTTTATGCCCAATGGACAGCTCTTCATTCTCTGCTCATGTAAAGCGTGGGCTTGCTTTCACTCCTGCTTCCATCCATCACTCATCACTTCCTTCACGTCTGCAGAATGGCAGCAAACATTTTTTCTGCAGCTAATGTGACAAGTCAGGACGGAAAGCAGGACTGAAAGCAAGCTTCGTCCAGCCGTAAGAGCCACGATCACTGGGGAACGTGCAAACCTTTGGCTTTGTCATCCATTATTTTCTTCTTCTGGGTGCCTTTTTACCATATCATTTTTCTTGCCAGCGAACGTCTGCTTGGTGACAAATTAAATCCGTACAGACGAACTCTGCTGGGATCAGGACTGGGTTCAGGACTGGGTTCAGGACTGGGATCAGGACTGGGATCAGGACTGGGTTCAGGACTGGGATCAGGACTGGGTTCAGGACTGGGATCAGGACTGGGTTCAGCAGTTAATATCAGAGTTCACAACACCTGCACAAATATCCAGCGACTCAGCTGTCTGTATGGATTTAATTGTGTGTGATATATAGTGCACAGTGAGGCTGTATGTAGTACATGACTGGTATAAAACACAGTGAAACCCTGGGACTGTAAAGCAGAACACACAGATACAGCAGAGCAAAATGGCTGAAACTAAAACTAAACTAAAGTGTTGCGTAAAAGTTCAACTTCTACAGTCAGATCATCAGGTAAGAGACTCATCATTCAGGGGCTTCACCACGCGCACACACACACACACACACACACACACACACACACACACACATATACACACACCACACACACATATATACACACACACACACACACACACAGCTCTTCACTACACACAGCTCCATCCAAAACGGTCCGACAGCCGGAACTACAGTAAAATGTGTCCTGAACCAACAGTGGACTTCTCTGGTTCTCAATTCTCCAGGGTCCTAAAAGATGTTTTGTGGTGTAGAAGCTCATGTGTCGACTTTTAGCGCCTCTTCATCATGAAGACACCTCTGTCCACTTCCTGGTGCTGTGTTACAGATCAGAAGTGACTCACTGCGAAATTCTTCTGCTTCTCAATGACAGATTGTTAAAAATACTCTGTGGTTGTTTTGCTACAGTAACATGAACTTGTCATAGATGTGAAACCTGGATCTAAGTCATGATTCGTCTTTATTAGGATTTACAAATGTTCATGTGCTGCACTACAAACAGCAGGAGAGCTGATTAGAGAAGGAAACTCGTGTGTGTGTGTGTGTGTGTGAGCTGAGAGCTTATTTATTACAGTATTACTGATCATCTAGAAGGCTTCAAGATAATGATTATAAAATGATGTGAAAATGTAGTTTGATAGAAATAAGATACAGATGGATTTTGTGCAACGTAATTAGCTTGAGACTGTGACTAACATCATGCTGAGTTTAAATTGGATTTGTTTTCTAAATGTAACTGTAAATTATTATTATTGTTATTATTATTATTGTTATTGTTATTATTATTATTGTTATTATTATTATTATTATTATTATTACTACACAGGATCTGCAGTGAAAGGACTATGACTCAGGGAGGCCAGAAATAAGTGCACCTCAGTGGAAGCTCAGTGGATTAGACAAATAATGATCAGAATGTCATGAGTTCAACACCCCAAAGCTGCCCTTCTGGACCCGGTGCACAGCCCTGAACCCTCAGATGTGTAAAAAAGATAAATGTAAGTGACTGTGGATACGAGCTTCTGCCAAACGCTAGAAATATAAACACATGAGCAGGCAAAAGGACCGAATAAACCGGACATGACATTTGTTTGGTTGTAAATAATCAGATTCTGTAAAGTCGTCTATTCTGGTCCACACAGGAGTGGTGGTTATTTCAGGTCCATCTTAAAGGCATTCTGCAGAAACCTGAGACTATGAAACAACAAGCTGCTGACAAACAAAGAAAAGTCGGAGCCACTGTATTTAGGAGGCATCTGCTGCCATGAAGTGGCTCCAGTCATCTCCAGAGTTCTGCTGACTGATCAGACTTAAGGAGTCATTAACAGGTTCTCGAGGGTGTGGTTCCTTCCTGAAGAACAGAACTCCATCCACAAGCACAAACAGAACAAGGTTTAAGGAGTATGAAAGATGAGTATGAGTATGAACATGTGTCGTATCCTCAAGCTTTCATGAAATTTGGAGTGTGATGTGTAACAGGGCGTTCTCCATCAACACCATCACAACACCACCTGAGGGAATGGCTCAGAAGGCTGGTCTTCAGGCTGGACTCAGTAATCACTTTCAGGTGTTCTGAAGGACCATCTCCTGAAAAGGATGTCATTAGTCCCAATAAATAGTGTTTCAGATCACAGAGACTTTTTCTGTAACATCTTCGGCTGTTTGTGTGTTTTTATGATAATCGTCTGGTTTCTGCACTAAATTCACTCTGAGCAGAATTTAGTGTAGAAATACTGTGTTATCATTGGTCTAAAGATCTATTAAAAAATTGCAAACCAGCTCAGATGCGGCGCCACTGTGGCCAGATGACATGCGTACACATGAAGGAGAGAATCTGGTGACAAAGAAACACTAAACATGAAAATGCTCAACAGTAAAAGATGGAAATATTCCTGTATTTTTTTATAGATGAAGGTAAATATTAGGATAAGGAGAACCGGTGATCGGAGAAGGTGATCTTCAGACGTCCTGTAGCTCCAGGGTGAAGTGATGTCACAGAATCGATGATGATGATGATGATGATGATGATGATGATGATGATGATGAGACTCTGACTCCAGAACTTAATCCCTAAAATATTCATATTACACTCACTGGAGACAGACATGTGCAGAGTCATGTCACTATACACAAACAGAGGGCTCTAATGCACACACACACACACACACACACACTCTCTCACACACACCACAGCACACCACATACACACCACAGCACACCACACACTTCCTGTTCCTCCAGTCACTTCTTGTGTGTGGACTTTAGAAGGATCCATTCAGGCTCTTACTCACTGCTAATATATTTAGTGAGTTCTGATCTGCGGTTTCATGTTTGGTCTGTTTGTGAGTCTGACCCTCGCACTGTTTGTGAGTCTGAGAATCGCTCTGTTTGTGAGTCTGAGCCTCGCACTGTTTGTGAGTCTGACCCTCGCTCGGTTTGTGAGTCTGACCCTCGCTCGGTTTGTGAGTCTGACCCTCGCTCGGTTTGTGAGTCTGAGAATCGCACTGTTTGTGAGTCTGACCCTCGCTCGGTTTGTGAGTCTGACCCTCGCACTGTTTGTGAGTCTGAGAATCGCACTGTTTGTGAGTCTGACCCTCGCTCGGTTTGTGAGTCTGAGCCTCGCACTGTTTGTGAGTCTGAGAATCGCACTGTTTGTGAGTCTGAGAATCGCACTGTTTGTGAGTCTGACCCTCGCTCGGTTTGTGAGTCTGACCCTCGCACTGTTTGTGAGTCTGAGCCTCGCTCGGTTTGTGAGTCTGACCCTCGCTCGGTTTGTGAGTCTGACCCTCGCTCGGTTTGTGAGTCTGACCCTCGCTCGGTTTGTGAGTCTGACCCTCGCTCGGTTTGTGAGTCTGAGAATCGCACTGTTTGTGAGTCTGACCCTCGCTCGGTTTGTGAGTCTGACCCTCGCACTGTTTGTGAGTCTGAGAATCGCACTGTTTGTGAGTCTGACCCTCGCTCGGTTTGTGAGTCTGAGCCTCGCACTGTTTGTGAGTCTGAGAATCGCACTGTTTGTGAGTCTGAGAATCGCACTGTTTGTGAGTCTGACCCTCGCTCGGTTTGTGAGTCTGACCCTCGCACTGTTTGTGAGTCTGAGCCTCGCTCGGTTTGTGAGTCTGACCCTCGCTCGGTTTGTGAGTCTGACCCTCGCACTGTTTGTGAGTCTGACCCTCGCTCGGTTTGTGAGTCTGAGCCTCGCTCTGCTTGTCACTTCCTTATTGGATATACACATGGTTTTGTGAGTATCAGGAGTTGATGCACTCTGACTTCCTGCCTGCTTCCCGACTGCTTGGTTTTGTTGAGATTGATTTATTAACCCTTCAGCACACACACAACTAAACCTGCTCCTGATTCCCTCTCATTACAGCTCATGTACTTTAGCTTTTAGCTTTTTTACTCATCGTGTTTCCCTACAGACAAAAGCCTTTGTTCAGACATGTTACTTATTACAGTATGAATGAAAACAGAGAAACTGAAGCAGGTCAGAGATCCAGACGCTGATGAGAGAAGAACAAACCTGAAGTGGAGCTGAAAGCTTTACCATCTCGCTCATGGCTCACGTGCTGACAGAAACAGAAGTTTAGTGAAGTCAATACTAGCACTGGGATTAATGGCTTTACCTCCAACTGCCTTTAATAAAACACTCAAAATCCTATTAGGATCTGAAAACCTTCACATATTATATTCCATTCCATTTTTTTTTTTATTATTTAATCACTTTTGTGTCTTATTTTGTGTGGTCTGTGGTGAGAACACTGATATGTAATAAAATCTAAATCTGTAGTTATAAACCCAGTCACTAGACTATAAACTGCAACAAGAGCTCAACAAACTCAAGTCCGTCTCCCAGAGCTGTGTGTGTTCTTCTTCAGGGTGAATAAACACCCATGTAGACACTTGGATTCTTCTTTGTAAACAGCGCAGTTGGTTTGTCTGCAGTTCTAATTTAGTCTTCTCTTTTTTCTCTCAATACAGAAAAATGTGTGAAATTCTTTACAGACTTAGTGGGTAGAGATAAAAAAAAACACTTAAGCGTTTCTTTACTCTTACTTACTAAACGTCTTGGTGCGTGTGATGAAGACTGGAGCAGTACGAGTGTTACGTCTGTGAGACACACTGCATGCTCTCAGGATGTTCCTCCAGCTTTGTCTCCAGGCTAAAATGCTAACAGATCCTAACAGGAGCGCTCAGATGCACATTAAACACTGAGGGTAAAATAAACACCCAGCGCAGCAGCGTGCTCAGAGACGTTCTCAGGGTTTTCATGAAATAAGAGTTGGCATGTTGTTATATAACATAACTACATCACATTTACAGACAGGAGGCTAAATGGGTCGATTTTAGCAAATGAGTTGAGGAAAGGCTGATTGTCATATCCACATACATGCTGAAACAACCAGTGTTCAGTAACAGAGGGAATCATGGGTAATGCTCTCAGTCCTCCGTTAGACAAACGTCACCTTTCAGCACCATCACAAGTCAATAAAGGAACAGATTCAGAAGATCACAATGAACAAGAGGAAACCTGTAGAAAGATCTGCAGGAGATTCCTCACAACTTCAAGACTGATTAATTAGTTAAAGACTTCACCAAAAACTCACAACTCACACTAACTAAACATCAGCAGAAACCTTTCTAAAAATATTTTAATATCCCTTTTCTCTTTTTTTTGAACTTAGAATTTTGTAAACTGTTAAATCACATTAAAGATGCAAAAAGATCTAATAGGATTTATTGTTAATTAACTTTAATTAAAGTGTCTTTTCTATCCACATTTACACATTTAATTATTCAGCAAAAGAAAATTACAGATTTTTCTGTTTGTCTATCAACAGGTTGTGTAACTGCAGTTTCCTGTAGAAACTATACAACGAAACACGTGTGATTTCACCAGCCATCACCTGTGAGAAGGAGAAACTCCTGAATGTTGGCTTGAAGCTGATGCTAGAAATAGCAGCCATTGTCGCTTGATGGTGTGAATTAGCTCAGGCTCAACTAAAGACTACTGCGAGCTGCCCACACAACCAACTCCACACACAGCCGCTGTGCAGGACACAAAGCATGCAAATGTGCAGAGAACACCAATCATCACGGCCAAGAGAACGCCTAAACATGAACGAAACCAAGGCGACGAGAGAAGAGAGAAGCGTGTGGGCTTCATGGCAGTGAATCCAGTGAAAGCTGCCCAGATGAAGGCGAGTTCTGTTCTGAATGTGAGGAACGAGAACAAACACAAGTGTGGACTAACAACATGTTCTCAGAGCAGAGCCGTGTTCTAATCGATATCAAATCAACAAGCTTTAAAGGAGAGAACAATCAGTCCTCCTTCACTGAGAGAGGAAAAACTGGCCTTATGGGCATGAAGAATCCTAAGAGGCTGAAAAGCTCTCGTTTAGATCTGAGTACAGAAGACACTCAGAGACACGTCCTTACCTGTGACAAATACAGCGCAGGAGACGAGTCAAACACGGCCTCATTCCATCTATCACACCAGACCAGGACGTGTCCTCACACGGGGACCTGGACGAGGCTGGAAGCAGATCGCTGCCCTTATGAGACAGAAGAAATAAACAATTTAGTGTTAGTCAGATGTTCAGTTTTACCCTGAAGAAGACGAGCTGCATGTTTACACCCTCAATAAGACAAACCTAAACAGTCTTTATGGAGAAATACTGAAGAAGTTACACTCAGGAAAGGAAACTGACACATTCACATGAGCAGCTTTAAAATAATACCCATGATGCTTTAGGAGTCAGGAGGAGGTTCAGGTACACGAGTCAGCGACTCACCTTCCTCCAAGGTCAACATTTGTCTTCACTAGAACCAGTAAAAGACCAACGTAATAAACACGTGAAAAAGCCACAGAGCCTTAACAAAGGTCTGAAACATCCCCGTTAGTGCAAACGCTCTGAAAACCTGCAGCTGGAAAATTCATGGAAACACAACTACCTGTTCAGGTGAACATCTAAAGCCGTCACAACACACACTCAGGCTAACAGAAGGACAAGGAGAAAGAAGCTGAAGAAGAGTGTCAGGAGTGTGTTGTGTGTGTGTGTGACAGAAGAGTGTCAGGAGTGTGTTGTGTGCATGTGTGTGACAGAAGAGTGTCAGGAGTGTGTTGTGTGCGTGTGTGTGACAGAAGAGTGTCAGGAGTGTGTTGTGTGCGTGTGTGTGACAGAAGAGTGTCAGGAGTGTGTTGTGTGCATGTGTGTGACAGAAGAGTGTCAGGAGTGTGTTGTGTGCA
>NC_083474.1:315563-333063 GCF_030014155.1 Tachysurus vachellii
CAGCCTGTGAACTGAAATGCTTTTAATAAGGAACTGAACGAGGTCTTAATACGAGGCGTGACACGGAGCTCCGCCGGCATCTTAACGCAGTGCACACGGTGTGACTCCACCTGCATAAGGAAAAGGTCGATCATGTGGAGCAGCTTTATAATCGTACTGCGGAGGTGAAGAAGTGAAACCCAGAGAGGACACGATATCCACAGTGTGAGCACCAGACAGACAGGGGAGATGCTGACAGAACTCAAAAGGGATCAGCAGCTAAAACACTTTCTCTGTATTAACATATTTGCTGTATTAATGTTAAAATCTCCTTGGAGCAGATCGGCAGGGTGCAGAGAGGTGAAGCAGCTCAGACACTTCAGTGAGGGGGAAAAAAAAACACCCTGGTTATAAATGTGCCCCTGTCACCAAAAGCAGCGAATGTGAGACCTCCTTCTGTGGTGTCGGAGCGTCTGATGAGATTTTCCCGGTGTGGTGTGGAGCCGTAAACTTCAGAGGAAAGTCTGACCTTGTAGATATCACATGAGGCAGTAAGTCCAAAAGCAGCAGCAGACAGGTGTAGAGTTTACTCAGTGCTGGAGTCACGTTAGTGAGTGAACTAATTACAGTGAAACACATCGTGGTGAGATGTTTAAAATCTAGTGAAGGACACACATTGAAGGAAAACTCCAGTAAGGACTGAAACCGGTGTTGTATCGAGCTGACGAGTGACAGCGTGTAGAACATGCAGCGACGGGGTGTGTATAATAATGTAAAAGTCAGACAACTTAAGTGTTCCATGCAACAAGGCAAGAAATGATGATAAACTTCATTCAAATACCAACAGGAATAAACAAAAGCTGAGCTCAGAACATCAGTGAATTTTCATCACTCAAATTGCACTACTCTGGTTGCTAAGGGTGATCATATCTTTGGTTGCCATGGTTACACTGGTAGCACCTGGCTACCGAGGTTCAGATACACAAACAAGAAACCTAGCTACAAAGCCACCAGTCTGACCACAACACAGAGCTTCTCCCACAGGAAGCTTCACGCATTCTGAGCACTAATCTGATGTTCTAGACGGAGGCTGCTGCTGTATACAGTGCACACAGGTCATCACTGGGTCAGCTTCTCTCCAGCTTCGTATCAGAGCAGGTCCATCAGCTAAAGCTCATCCATTTCTCAACACTGACATCTGGACCTGAGAAATCCTTTAGAAATAAATCATTTAGAAATCCTGACACTGACATGTTAAAGACCATTAAACCACACTAAAGACAAAAAGACACCACAGCTCTTCTTACAGAAGTAGGACTTTTTATTAAAGGTCTACAGAGCTGATGGTGAAGGAGTTTGTACAGGTTACTGTCCTATAAATCTCACACTGATCCAGAGCTTCTGCAGGACAAACAAATGTCACAGTTATGAAGCCTTACTGAGGAATTCACTTGAACCCACAGATACAGATGGAGGATAAAACGTTGTGTTTGTAGACAGGACATGAGTCTGTGTCAGGATGTTTATATTATAATGATAATCATCATCATGTGGTCGTCAGATCCCTCAGACCGACTGGATGTCCTGCTCCTGCAGAAGCTGCTCCATATTTAATGACAGGACACTTTATATTATAGAAAAAGAGCAAACAGAATTTGTAGATTAAAATAAATTATATAACAAACAATTCTGTAAGTTCTTAATAACCTGATAAAATGGGCTCAGGTTCAAAAGGTGCACATATTTTTAATCGTCACTGACATGAGACATTCAGATCAAATCTTAAATCGTCTTAGATCAATGTTTTATATCAAAAAATAAAAGTGTTCTGGATTCACTCAGTCAGTCATAAGGGGGAGGGTGAGAGGGTAAGGGGGAGGGTGAGAGGGTAAGGGGGAGGGTGAGAGGGTGGGGGGGAGGGTGAGAGGGGAGGGTGAGGGAGGTGAGGGAGGGAAATAAAAGTGTTCTGGATTCACTCAGTCAGTCATAAGGGGGAGGGTGAGAGGGTGGGGGGGAGGGTGAGAGGGGAGGGGGAGGGAGGTGAGGAAGGGAAATAAAAGTGTTCTGGATTCACTCAGTCAGTCATAAGGGGGAGGGTGAGTGGGTAAGGGGGAGGGTGAGAGGGTGGGGGGGAGGGTGAGAGGGGAGGGTGAGGGAGGTGAGGGAGGGAAATAAAAGTGTTCTGGATTCACTCAGTCAGTCTCTCAATCCCCCCTCACCCCCCTCCCACTCCACACACCCCACCCCTCTCTCTCCCCTTATCCCCCCCTTCTCCAACCCTCACCCTCCCTCTTTCTCTCCCCATCCTCTCCCCCCCCCCTCTCTCTCTCATATCCCCCTTTCCACCCCCTCCCTGCACCCCTACTCGCCCCCCCTCCTCTCTCTCTCCCCCTCCCCTTCCTCCCTCCCTCACCCTGCCCTTCCCTCCCCCTCTCCCCTCACCCACCCTCCCCTCCCTCACATCCCCTCCCTCCCCCTCCCCTCACCCACCCTCCCCTCTCTCTCCCCCTCCCCTTCCTCCCTCCCTCACCCTGCCCTTCCCTCCCCCTCTCCCCTCACCCACCCTCCCCTCCCTCACATCCCCTCCCTCCCCCTCCCCTCACCCACCCTCCCCTCCCTCACCCACCCTCACCCTCCCTCACCCCCTCACCATCCCCCACCCACCCTCACCCTCCCTCACCCCCTCACCATCCCCTCCCTCCCCCTCCCCTCACCCACCCTCACCCCCTCACCATCCCCTCCCTCCCCTTCCCCTCACCCACCCTCCCCCTCCCTCCCCTCCCTCACCCACCCACCCACCCTCCCCTCCCTCACCCACCCTCACCCTCCCCTCCCTCACCCACCCTCACCCTCCCTCCCTCCCCCTCCCACCATCCCCTCCCTCCCCTTCCCCTCCCTCTGCTGATACACAATAGAAAACATTGTGCTAGTTCATCGTTTTGTGGCTCTCCTGGAATTGATCTTGATTTTCTGCTCAGCAGGAGCTTATGACTAAACCTGGTTTCCTCTTCTGAGAGTTTCAGCCTTTGCCATAAACAAAGCTTTCAAGATCTATTTATGGCTAAATCTATACTCTGTTTTTTTTTCCCCAAAATCATTGTTTTGTAATGACATTTCTTTCTGAACTCAAGCAGTGAGAACACAAACAACAAGAACACCACAAAGAGGCTTAAAGTGTTCTGCATGGAGGAGCAGAGCGCGATCCCTCGACAAGTCTCCAGCCTTGTTAAACATCACACAGAGAAATTCAGAGCTGTAATTCTTTCCAGAGCGAGCTTCACAAAATATTAATTATAAGGTGCTGATCTTACTGAGTGTAAAATGTATAGACGAATTCACCAAGTCAGAGCCCAGGCTTTGTCTACAACACCAGCATCATACACACTAGGACATGTAGAGAAATGCTTCTTACATCTGTCCTTTATACAAAACTAGTCAACTGCACTAAGGTAGAGAATAAAAATAAGACAAGATATTATTCTACTAGTTAATATTAATCCTGCTTTTAGATGAGATCAGGATCAGTTTCTCACCTCTAGCTAGTCATCTCACACCATGTGAATGTAATCTACAGAGGAAAGACACATGACAACACCCCGGTGTCTCTGACAAACCCACAGCATAAGTCATACTACTGATATAAACACTGAGTCTGAATAAAGCTACTCGAATGGAAACGAATGATTAATTGATGCAGTAATATTTATTTTTAGAAAAAAACATAATAGAAAATTCCTTTATTTCTAGTTTAACGTATAAAAAACAAATCTGAAACAGACTGCACACTGAGCTCTTTAGTTTTCACACAGATTCACTTCCTGCAGCATGAAAACACAACGTGATGGATGAAGTTTGTTCTGTTGAACATGTACAAGTGAAATAACAGTCAATGACAACCATCTAGGTGTAGTTACAATCCTGGGACACTAGGTATGATGATGTCAACAGCTACGGCGTCTAGACGCCATTCGTCCCTTAAAATTCATGCCCTCTAAGCTCATAAATCACTAACATTTACAAAACGTGACGCACTGATCCCGGGTCTGTAAATCTGCTGTATGATACTCAATATGGCGCAAACCCAGAGCTCACAGACACGTCACAGACAGCCAACACTGCAGCCAGGTACAGCTAATGTTAACTGCTAATGGTAGATAAGTGAATCACTGAGTACCTGCTTCTGAAGGATCCATCAACAATTCTAAAAAAAAAAAAATAAATGCTATTCTATCTTATATAAATATCTTCTGCAAGTCTATCTATCTGATCTGCCCCGATCATGATGTGTTAATGATGTCTGTGTTCAGTCTAGTTGATGTTCATTGTGCTGTGTGTTTATTTTATTGTTGTGTATTTGCACTTTAGTTTATTTATGTACTCATTGTTTATTGTATTTTTTACATGTTGTTCCAACACACACAAGTGAAACGACAACTAAAAGCACATGAGATGATGGCGTGACTCTGTGAGAACGCACTTTCGAGTCGATGGTGTTACCCCTCAGAGAGCCACATGAGAAAAACAGCAACATAATAGAACCAAAATAAAAGCGTCCAGCCCCAGCAGAGGAAACATGGAGCTGAACGATCAGGAACTTCTCCATGGTCAGCAGGTCCCTGCTATCACCTGCGTCATGTTCTAACTTATTAACGTGTCCTAGATTTTCACTGAATTCCAGTTAGTCCTGTTTAATACGAACCTGGAGCCGATACCGAGTCCCCAAACCAGACATGATGCTCAAAATAAATGTACACATCTGTTTTAGTGATACAACAATGAAGGGGGTTGAAAAGGCTTGTTAACACACACCACCTGGTCATTTTAGCATCTCATGAATGTTTCATTTTGAGGTTCAGCCCAGCAGAGGAGCTGTGAGTCTGCAGGAACACCAAGGCCCCCTGTCTGTGGTCACAATGAGACATTTTACTACATCACAGCCAAACAAATCTCTCTTTAAAACAAAGACAAGACCAGAAGGCGTCATATGAAGGGAACAGGACGGATACTGAGAGAGAGAGAGAGAGAGAGAGAGAGAGAGAAACAGAGAGAGAGAAACGCTGGCGCGTCCTCGGGTTCTCCTTTAATCCCTGATCCACAAACACTGAGAAATACGAGTGTTTTATCGTTTCAGTGATGTTTTAAACACAGAAGTGACTGAAACGCGTGACATGACAGTCACATCGAGCCGAAATCTACGGATAAGGAAGAAAAACAAGGCTCCAGAAAAGCGCTGTTTGGTGTCTGATGCGTCTAAAATGTGAGCAATCAGATTTAATATAGCGCATTGATCATTACTCAGCATTCCGGGGCATGTAACACACACACACACACACACACACACACACACACACACACACACACACACACACACACACACACACACACCTCAATACACGGCAGTTTGCCCTCATTTCCAAAATAAACTGGATTACGCTTTAGATTGCGTGTTAAAGCGCAGTGAGCTCCAGGTCCATGGTGTTAGTGTCGTGTCCTGTGTGTGTGTGTGTGTGTTTCTCCCCGACCTTTACCCAACACCTACCCGCTACAAATCAGTAATTAATCTTCTCTCCGACACGTGTGCGTAATAATCCCACTTATTCCGGAGGTAAAACAAGTTCAGTTAGAATCCGGTTTAAACACCGCATTGTATCCGGTAAATAATTCGAATTCAGCCTCACCTTGCAGACATGATAGTTTTCGAGCTGCTCTCGGTTACGTGACACACCGGAGAACACGGATCCATCTTTAACTAGTCGGACTCGAAGATGTCACGTCCATAAAAAGTGCACGTCCTCGAAGCGTTAGTGTGCGCACGAGACGCGACGTTTTCCGGTCCGGTCTCATGGGCGTGTGGTGCGCGCGCTCGCGCTAACGGGCATCTTCACAGCTCCAATAACGTGTCGTGTTCCGCAGGCAGCGCGACGTGGACTGGATTTACACGTGTTTCCGAGGGAACAACAACATGTGTGTGTATATTTACATCTAAAATAAAGGTTGTGTGTTAAATTCCGCAGTAAACAACAGGATTAAAGCTTCAGACGAACTGCTGGTCTCATAATCACTTCATTTCACACTGAAGACTTTTATATTTCCATATTATTTAGGATTATTGTCTCTGATCCTCTTTATTTTTTTCATGTCTTTTCATTGCTGTTATTGAAGGAATAAAACATCACATTATTTATCTTTGGAGTCTCAGATTATTTTGTGAAATTAAGGATTTAAAATCTTTTCTTTCATATGATTAGTGACGTCACATACAGCTAACAATACAGCTATATGATTATCTTTCATATATGTTCATATTCATTCTCACACATTTTAGATTTTACAAAATAGTAGAATAATATTTTTGCTGCAAAAATTGTGTTGTTTTAAAACAACACAATGTCTTTATCTTCAGGATCAGTTTGTCCCTGAACTAAAAAACAGTAATAATGTTATATGAAAGATATTGAAACGATATTCTAATCGTCCTTTCAAACGAATTCACTGTTGACCAAATGAACGATGAAGAAATCTACAATATTTCCACCCAGCCATCATGGATAAGGACAGAGACGCACCCCGTCCCCCCCAGGTCCCCCAGACCCTGGTGCATGGTCACTGATGGGTCTACAGCCTCCTGAGACACTACAGCTGTGCTGGAGGAACCACGACAGCTTCTGAATCTCAAGCAGCCCATAATTTGATGCTCTATTTGTCTGGTTTGTTTGATATATTCTGGTGAAAGGGACATCTCACTCACAAGGGAAAAAGGCATTCATTAAGAGTAACACTGGGGCTTGGGGTTGTACAGCAGGGGCAACTGTTCAACCTACCTACTCCAAACATCCCTAATAGCTGCCAATTTATTCCCTTCCCTTATCTGTCTTCTTGTCTCACTGTCATTGAGTCCTATGATATGAAATGTTCTTAAGGACACTGTGGAAGGTTCTCCATATTTCATCTGAATACCAATCCGAGTGTAAACACAGAACAAACTGTGGCACTGTACAGGACCTCTGAAACTAATTAATGAAAGGTATTTTGAAGCATTTGAAGCGTACCTTGTGTCTCTGAGACCCCAAAGATAACAGCTGGGTTCATACAACAGTGATTTCAGTAGATGCCTGGGTATGTATGAGCAGTATCATTTAGTTTAAACGTGTCTTCTGATCAATCACTCACAAAGCCTGTCCTGTGTACTGTTACACTGAGCTACACTTATATAGAATAAGTGTACCATGGACACTGATGTTGGTGAGGAGGTCTGGGGTTCAGTCGGTGTTCAGTGGTGTTGAGTCAAGGCTCTGTGTAGGACAATCATGGCACTGCTTTGTGTACAGGAACAGTGTCATGATGGAGCAGGGTTTATATTTTGGCCACGTTGTGTATTTAGGCATGTCAGTCATTTGCATATTGATTAAGTTGATATGAATAATCTTGAATATTAATGTCACAATAATACAAAAAAGCTTATAGGGTTGAATACAGTTTAATAACAGGAATAAAACATCAAGGCACAGATTTATTACTGTTCGGCAAAATCTACCTTATAATACTCACATGTATAAAAGATATAAGACAAGAAACTGTAGGATCTGTGTACAAAGTAAAAAGGAAAATAACACCTTCAAATTCAACAGTGTAAAAAAATAATTGCACTGAACTAGCAATAATCTGCAGTCCTTAACTACTGCTGAGCATCTGAAATGTCTGTCATCTCAGATTTACACTGTCTTATTTCATCTCTTATCATTTGACTGAAAGAATGTTTATTGCACTCATCATTCATTGACTGAGCCTATAGCCCACATATCGTATTTGAATTCCCATATGCCAAGATGTCACAGAACGAGGCTGTGGAATAATTTCCATGACATCGTTGACAATAAACCACAGCAGATCTTCACAAGCTGGCCAGAAACACTAGTTATGTGTGTAATTGTGGTTATATGGATAAGAGATGTGTGCCAGGGGCAGTGAGAATCTGCTGGATAACATCCACCATGCTGTTATGAAGACCAGGCACCCCAGCAACAGCAGTGCAGACCTCCAGAAGAGGAACACGTATTTAGTTTTGCCCATGAAGATGAGACACTCGTACAGTAACGTGTCACAGAAGATACAGAGCGCTTACAGTTCCATGATCTGATCTCCACACACCCCCATGCCCTTGTGACTCCATGCTGCCCCTGGTGTCTGTGGTATTTGGGGTCTAATTGCGATCTTATAAAATGCTTCTGAAGGTCTAGCAAATGCCATGGAACCAATTCTGAGTACAAAAGGCCAAGAGGAAAGGACATCAGCCATGAGCTCAGAGAAGCAACTGTTTCTACTCATCAATCTAAGACGGGTTATAAAGCCAAATCTAAACAATATGAAATTCATCATTCTACTGTGAGAAGAATCATTCACAAGATGGTTTATGATGGCGAGCCTGAACTGGGTCACGCAAAAGGACGATGATCCCAATCACAATGTAGATAAAAAGCATTTAAATATCAATAATTCTACATTTATCAGTAAATGTGGGACGTCTCCATTCGACCGCTTCAGTCCGGTGTTATGAGACATAGTACATAGGGTTCAAATCAAAATCAAATCAAATCAAATTTTATTTATAGAGCACCTTACAATCAAAAGGAATAAACAATAGACAATAAAATATAAGAACACAATGAACATAAAATAGCAGTTGAATCAGGGGCTACGTGTTCATTCATTCATCATTCATTCATCTTCTACCGCTTACTGTATCCAAACTACTCTCGGGTCACGGGGAGCCTGTGCCTATCTCAGGCGTCATTGGGCATCAAGGCAGGATACACCCTGGACGGAGTGCCAACCCATCACAGGGCACAAACACACACACACACACACACACACACTCATAATCTTCCAGAGATGCCAATCAACCTACCATGCATGTCTTTGGACAGGGGGAGGAAACCGGAGTACCCGGAGGAAACCCCCGAGGTACGGGAAGAACATGCAAACTCCACACACACAAGGTGGAGGTGGGAATCGAACCCTGACCCTGAAGGTGTGAGGCGAACGTGCTAACCACTAAGCCACCATGCCCCCCCCACACAATGAAGCATCGTAAGTGTGCTGGAAGTGCATTCCACAGCTTCGGTCCCTGGACAGCAAATGACTCCAAACTTCTTATATTTGTATTTGGGAATGACCAGAGAGGTATGTCCAGAGGAGCGGAGAGTTCTGGCTGGTTGGTAGACCTTTATTAATTTGGCGAGGTAGGCTGGGGCCAGACCATTGATGGCCTTGAACACAAAAAGAAGGACCTTATACTCCACCCTAAACCGCACCGGAAGCCAGTGAAGCGAGAGGAGGACAGGGGTGATGTGTGAGCGTTTGGAGGTGTTGGAGAGAAGATGTGCTGCTGCGTTTTGTACCATTTGGAGCCGATTGAGAAGTGATTGATTAAGTCCAGTGTAGAGAGCATTACAGTAGTCGATCCTCGAGCTGATGAAGGCATGTATAGCTTTTTCAAAGTCAACTTGGGACAAGAATGATTTGACCTTGCTGAGTAGTCTTAGCTGGTAAAAGCTCGCCTTCACGACTGCACTGATCTGTTTATCGAAGTGCATGCTTATGTCAAAAACTGAGGTGTTAGAGGACCTGCTGGGTGCATCGGGGCTAAACAAGATATACTCAGTCTTTCAGAGAGATATTAATGGACATGAAGCTCAGTTTCATGGGGCAGATGACACCTGGTAGCAGCAGAAGCCTTTACAGTCACAGCTGATGCTGGGGAAGAAATCCATAGTGTACTAAATACTAAATAATGTAGCCCTGGGCTCTGTTATTGGGATCTGCTCTTTCTTTGGAATTGGGAAAGATTGGGATATCTCTGTATTTCTCATACCGGAGGGGGGGGAGAGGGAGAGAGAGAGAGAGAGAGAGAGAGAGAGAGAGAGAGAGAGAGAGAGAGAGAGAGACTAGGGAGAGAGAGGGGGAGAGACAGAGAGAGAGAGACAGAGAGGGGGGGAGAGGAGGGAGGGGGAGGGGAGAGAGAGAGACTGTGGGAGAGAGAGAGAGGGGAGAGAGAGAGAGACAGAGAGAGGGGAGAGGAGAGGGGAAGGGGGGAGAGACTGTGGGGGGGGAGACGGAGAGAGAGGGGGGAGAGAGAGAGGAGGGAGAGGGAGGAAGAGAGAGGGGGGGGTGAGAGAGAGAGAGACTGTGGGAGAGAGAGGGGGAGAGGGAGGAACAGAGGGGGGAGAGGGAGAGGGGGAGGGAGAGAGAGAGAGAGAGAGAGAGAGAGAGAGAGAGAGAGAGAGAGAGAGAGAGAGAGAGAGAGAGAGAGAGAGAGAGAATTAAAGTCTTCCTGTACCATTAGGAAGAAACCTTCAGAGGAAGCAGGTTCTTCTGCCAGACTCCACTGAGTGAGATTCTACATCATTGCAGTAGAGAAACTGTAAATATTGTTGATGTGTTGAAAGGAAAAAGGATTACAAAGAGGAACACATTTAAATATTAGATTCTTATGGAAGTGTTTATTTACTGCTGTAAAGAAATGTTCAGAAAAGATTCATGAGCTTACAGCTTGGACATCTACAGATCTGGAAGTACCAGTGAGGTGAGATGGTCTGAAGGTAGACGTGATGTCATAGCAGGTTTCTGTGGAAAATAAAATACTGTGAAACACCAGAGTTCATCATTTATTCATAAATATCCAGTGTGTCCTGGTCAGGGTCTCACACACACACACACACACACACACACACACACACACACACACACACAGTGAAGTTTGTGTATTTTAGTTTTTTCTTGGTTTTAAACCTTCTCTTTAATTGATCAGACGTTATGGTTTTTTGAAGCAAATCAAAACAAACTTTAACCTTCATCTCCTCCCCTCTGATATACTGGGACACAGGTTCAGACTTTGCAGCTCTTCACTAACCCCAGCTTTATTAGTACATTTTATGTGTCACACAGCAGTTTACTGTATTAATAGTCCAGATTTTGTTGTAATCGGACACGCTGAGTGCTGCACTTTCTCGCTCTGATCACGGCCTGTGAGAGTCGAGTGCACATGCCATCTTTTTTTCATGTTGGTAAAATGGCCCAAATCCATTAGAGTGTGTCTGGAGTGTTTAAAATCCTTTTCCACTGTCCATTAGGGAAAATTCTCTATTCTTAAATACAACACCAGAACACTCAAAGTTTGTGTCTGCATGACTTCCGAATGCAGACCATCGTCTTCAGCTCCGTGCTGTTGTTTCTGAACACAATTTAATATCGTGATAATTATGTCGCTTTGTAGAAGCCAACATTCTGTTTTCCTAAGCGATCTGAGTACCAGTACTTCTGGTACCGGGTCTCAAAGTGGCCTTTTTTCCCATAGACTCCCATTATAAACTTTGGAGGTTTCAAACTATCTACACCAAACTCGACCGGCTCCTTTAGGGTGAGACTCTGAACAAAGTTTTAAATTGGTGTACCGACTGGCCTTTCGGTTGTGCCGCAGCCCCGCCCCCAAAATATGCAAAATCAAAAAACTTTTTACAACATTGACGTCATATATCAAAACACTCACGAGTATTCTAGTGACGTCACATGACGTCAGGGGAAAATCAAAAATTAGCACAACATGGACATGTGACATATCAAAACACTCAGCCCAATGTGGGGAACTTCCTCAAGAGTATTTGGATGATGTCACATGCTTGTCTCCACTTGCCTCCAAATGTTTTGGCACCCTAGCTTTCTATCCACTTGCCTCCAAACGTAACACTGATCCTTATGTCCACTCACCTCCAAAAAACACCAGCCTTTGCAAATACTTGCTTTGTCAAAGCCAACATCAAAGTTTGTCACGACTTTAGAATATTAAAGAATAAATATAAATATATTCAATTCAACACAGTCATACAGAAATAATCTGGATATTACTGTGGATTATGAGGAATGAAAACAATAATCTGACATGAAGCGTCATGGCAGAACTGGTGGAAAAATAGAATATATGTGTATTTCTTATTGGGCTGAAAGAGTTCCGTCTCTCCGGACTACAGTGTGGATTATAATGAGCTTAAAGTTTAAGTTATAGTTTTTACACCTAACAGCATTTTATGGGGTCACGGTGGCTTAGTGGTTAGCACGTTCACCTCACACCTCCAGGGTTGGGGGTTCGATTCCCGCCTCCACCTTGTGTGTGTGGAGTTTGCATGTTCTCCCTGTGCCTCGGGGGTTTCCTCCGGGTACTCCGGTTTCCTCCCCCGGTCCAAAGACATGCATGGTAGGTTGATTGGCATCTCTGGAAAATTGTCCGTAGTGTGTGATTGTGTGAGTGAATGAGAGTGTGTGTGTGTGTGTGTGTGTGTGTGTGTGCCCTGTGATGGGTTGGCACTCCGTCCAGGGTGTATCCTGCCTTGATGCCCGATGACGCCTGAGATAGGCACAGGCTCCCCGTGACCCGAGGTAGTTCAGATAAGCGGTAGAAGATGAGTGAGTGAATGAGCATTTTATGGTAGATGATTGGTCCAGCATTTAACTCAAAGTTGCACTAAAATGTATTTTATTTGTGTGTTTATTTCCATTATGTTTAAATGTGAACATGTGCTTTATGATTTCACAGAAATAATCCTAAACCTAAAGGATCAGTCAGTCCTGCTGCTGGTGGGATGAAATGCCACGTCATTTCTACAGCAACACTGTTTCTCAGTCCTGTGAGTCACAGAGATGCAGTTATTTCCTGGGAAACTGGAGATTTTGGGTGAATTAATGTGCACCAGTTTCTAAATGCACCATGAAATCTCCAGAATAAAGGAACAGTTGGCCCTCTGGCTGCTGCAGTACTGGTCTTTTGTTGATTATAGATCATGAAGGCTTTTAAATCAGTGTGGTTAGTTAGGTTAGATTAGACCACAGTGAATATATATACAGTGTGTACGGTGAATGTTCCTGTAGCTCCACCTGGGAGGAAGATGAAGGTTTGTGCTCAGGCTGGAAAGAGCACCTGATGATGATGAGCTCTACACAGATCTACATCTCCTGTGGTGAAGATTTCTGGCCACCGATGATGTGTTTGTGGAGCTTTTTGTTTCAGACACTGTTCAGTTTACAGACCACTCCTCAGATGGTCAGGATGATCTCAGTGGTGCAGCAATAGTTTTTGTCTTTAAGATCTGTTGAGACAGATGAGTTTTCTTCAGTGCTTTAGTGAATAAAGGTAATGGAAAGGAATAGGTGTTTTAGGTGAAACTGCATTACTGACATCAATCCAAAGGTGGTGGAAAAAGAAAAAAGTCTGATGCTGTTCTTATTGTTGTTCCTAAAGATGACCTTAGACGTAATATATACTTCTGCTTGTTGCTTCTTTGATCCTAACAAATCAGCCACAAGAAGTACCTGAAAACTGATCTGTATTTGTTCACCTCTTTCTTGGAAAAACTGATAAAACATTGCTCAATTTGACACGGATAAGCTAACGCTCAACTCTGTCACAACCTGTGACCACAAACAAACAGGACTCTGCTGTCAGCCTGAGACAGATAAAGCTGTTAGTCTGAATGAATAAATGAAGAAATAAAAATAAATTTCATCTGCCACTTGTTGCATGTGGGAACTGGAGCAAATGCAGTTATATCCTGAGGCTGAAGTGTGAGGAGATGTGTGAAGGTTCAGTGAAAGATGTGGTCACAGCTGCATCCTTAGTTCTACATCTATAATTTTATATCACTGTGTTTCTGCTATCAAGCATTTCTTCTGAGGTCTTGTTCCTTACACTCACTGTCTTTGCTGATATCATTAATGGTGGAAACATCACAGCATAAAAATTGAGCTTTTGGAATTTAGGAGAACATCCAGCATGCTGCTCTGGTCTTAATGGAGACTCTGCTCCTCCATCATGGCCAAGAGCAGTCATTACTCAGGACCTACAATGTTTCAGCAGGCCGGTGATGTAATGAAGCCATTTCTGCTGCTTCAGTTACACTTCAGACCAGATGAGTGTCATTAGAGTTAAAAGAAACGGAGGAAGCTCTGCTAATACTGTAGCTGAAGAGCAAGAACAAAGTAATAGTAACAAAATACGCACTGATTTCAGGAGGATGTTCAGTAGCAGCTTCGTGTCTCGTTGTTAGAGATTCCCTGAATTTCTGAATCTTATTTATTCATTCATAATAATTCAATAATTATCATTAGTGTGAAATAAATCATGTTGTTAGAGTGTGTATTTGTTGTTTGTTTGTTTGTCTGTCCTCAATGTGTTATAATGTTTACTGTCCAGAGTCACTCACTCACTCATCTTCTACCGCTTATCCGAACTACCTCGGGTCACGGGGAGCCTGTGCCTATCTCAGGCGTCATCGGGCATCAAGGCAGGATACACCCTGGACGGAGTGCCAACCCATCACAGGGCACACACACACACACACACACACACACACACACACACACACACACACACACACACACTCTCATACACTCACGCAATCACACACTACGGACAATTTTCCAGAGATGCCAATCAACCTACCATGCATGTCTTTGGACCGGGGGAGGAAACCGGAGTACCCGGAGGAAACCCCCGAGGCACGGGGAGAACATGCAAACTCCACACACACAAGGTGGAGGTGGGAATCGAACCCCCAACCCTGGAGGGGTAACCACTAAGCCACAGTGCCCCCCTGTCCAGAGTCACTGAAATCATATTCTGCATACACTTGTGTTAGTAACTATGAACCACACACAGGTCATTTTAATTAAATAAATAGAAGATGAAGAAATTCATTTTGATCACCTGCATGACACGAGTCTGTACACAGTGAACGTTTCCTGTGCAAATATTGACATAACTTCTAAACCTCTGAAGGTTTCTGCCACTGTGATTTGGACTCCAGGGATCAGTGCAGTAACAACAGACACAGTACCAAGGAGTCTGTGTGTAAAGCTGAGATTATATCGAGAAGCCAGAAGAGATTCTTAAACATAAAGTGATTCTGAAAATATAAATAAATAAATAAATAAATAACTCTCAGGTGTGTTCAGGTTCAGGTCCACAGTAATCAGTCAGTAGAGTGACAGAAACAGGAGGAAGACTGAGTGAGAGTGAGTTATGTCCCTCAACAGCATGTAAAGTCGAAATAAAACACATTAAGTTCATGTTTTATGTGTAAGTGTGAGTTAGTGATGTGGTACAGCTGGGAATAGATTATTAATAAATACCATGTACTACAGTGTGGAAGAGCAAGTGAGTGATTGTGCACTTAAAAGATTATGGTTTATAACACTGGGGCTTATAACAGTGTACTTCTCAATATATTGCAATCATCCAGACAGACAGACAGACAGACAGACAGACAGACAAACAGACAGGCAGACAGACAGGCAGACAGGCAGACAGACAGACAGACAGACAGACAGACAGACAGGCAGGCAGGCAGACAGACAGGCAGACAGACAGGCAGACAGACAGACAGACAGGCAGACAGACAGGCAGACAGACAGACAGGCAGACAGATAGACAGACAGGCAGACAGACAGGCAGGCAGACAGGCAGGCAGACAGACAGACAGGCAGACAGACAGACAGACAGACAGACAGACAGACAGACAGGCAGGCAGACAGACAGACAGGCAGGCAGGCAGGCAGGCAGGCAGGCAGGCAGGCAGACAGACAGACAGACAGACAGACAGATAGATAGATAGATAGATAGATAGATAGATAGATAGATAGATAGATAGATAGATTATTTTCTTAAAACAGAAAAAGTGGAAAAATTGGCTGGAGGCCAAATATGAGGCAAAAGAGAAATAAATAATAATAATCTGAGGGTGTTTGTGCCCCAGGGAGTGTCTGGGATTAGAAGGACTATTTAAAGCCTCCACAAAAACTGCTCCCTGTGGGACTCCACCAGTGCAGGAGAAATCACAAGTGCAATCAAGCAAAGGAAAAAAGGGAAGCCTCCTCGACCACAGACACTGTATCATTAGAGAGAGAGAGAGAGAGAGAGAGAGAGAGAGAGAGAGACAAAGAGCTGGTTTTAGAGATAAGAACATTTCAATAAAACAAAATAAACAGCTAACAATGACCATTTAAATATTTACAGACAAAGGAATTTAAATAATTTAGTGAATTGCATTTGACAATTTCTTTTCCTGTGTTTATCTTATTGTGTATTTCATGTATAAAGAGTAATATCTATACATTATAAACCTTTCATGTAATAGAACAACATTAACATCAAATTGTACTGAAAACTGGATTTGTGTTACATTGTGTGTGAAAATCTCACAACCTGCTGATGGATTATTTCACAACACACAACAACACACGTGTCCTAACAGATTCACAGCAGCTCCTGAATATTTCCCAGAACTTACTGAAGGATGCGCTTTATAACAGGGACAAGCCTTTACATAGGCGCCAACAGACACAGAAGCCACGCCTCCTCCAGCAAGACTGACAGAAACAGAAACCACGCCCCCTCAGGCAGGACTGACAGACACAGAAGCCACACCCCCTCAGGCAGGACTGACAGACACAGAAGTCACGCCCCCTCAGGCAGGACTGACAGACACAGAAGCCACGCCCCCTCAGGCAGGACTGACAGAAACAGAAACCACGCCCCCTCAGGCAGGACTGACAGACACAGAAGTCACGCCCCCTCAGGCAGGACTGACAGACACAGAAGCCACGCCCCCTCAGGCAGGACTGACAGACACAGAAGCCACGCCCCCTCAGGCAGGACTGACAGACACAGAAGCCACGCCCCCTCAGGCAGGACTGACAGACACAGAAGCCACGCCCCCTCAGGCAGGACTGACAGACACAGAAGGCTCTGACATGCCGTATAGCTAAAGCTGCTATGAAGTCGTCTTAATATACGTAGCGTGTGTGAATAATCTAAGTGACATCTTAGTGATCATTTCTCACTGAAAGCTTTTCTGAAGTGTTTTCACTCATCTGTATTCAGCAGGTTAAAGCAATCACAGAGTGCTGGATGCTTTAGATGTTTTTTATTGAATTGCTACGGTTTACATCACCTACATTCTTCAGTGGAGTCTATTAGAAGAATAAAGAAGAGAGCGTTCCCTCCTGCAGCATGAGTGTGACCACGCTGTTCTGACTGAAGACGTCCACTGTTCATGTCTTCAGGAGTTTAACCATAGAGAAGATATTTTATTAAAACAACATCCTGAGAAACAAACAGCTGAAACTGACTCACACTTAACTAATAATATATTTACAAACTATTTTTATTAATTTCTTTTCTTTTAAGATTTGTAACAGACTTCTCTTTAACAGTCGGTTTGGGAAAATCAGCACATCTCCATGCTGCAGAAGGTGTTAAGTGGACGTGGACATTACGTGGACATTACGTGGACATGATCATGGACATTTATATGAGAGGTCTGTACAACCTATTGGTCTAAAGCCCTGAAAAAAACCCCTGGAAGAATCGTACATGTTAAAAGCTAGGGTTAGGGTGAAGACCAGTGGATGCACAACACCATCATCAAACACACTAGATCACCTGAATTAAGGCGTAGCTTCAATGTGCTTTTTA
>NC_083474.1:338063-348063 GCF_030014155.1 Tachysurus vachellii
CAGAAAAACGTCTCTAGGAGATGTTGGCCTGATGAGTAACACAGTGGTTTTCATCACACATAGTCACCTTCTGAGAATTATGTTCCATTCCTTCAGTAGAGCTTCAGAAATGTGGAGTCTGTGAGAAGTTGCCTTAATCAGACATCCAGCTCTAAAAAGCTAATGATCAGAGAGAGAAACTCTGAAACAAGTTAACGATGAACTTGTACATACAGGATGTGAAGAACTTTATACAGTGTTATGTAGAGTTTTACTGCAGTATCACGTTCTTTGGATCATCATCAAGGCGGGGTTGTTTAATGAAGTCATCACAGTTTAGGGTCAATTTAGAGCAGTTAAAATAGAGTAGCGTCAAATAGACATGAGTAGAATGTGCACAATTCAGCACAGATGGTAAAGCAAGTCCAGGCTTAACCCAGGGACCCTGTGAGATGATGAGCAATGTGGGGCTGTGGGTGTGCTGGAAATGATGGAAACGAGAGATGAATATGAGCAGGTGAACTGCCAGGGCACAAACTGCATCAAATACAAATTTATTAGAATATCAAACTGTGCCGCAAAACCCATAACACACAACTGCTATATAGTCAAAAATAAATCTAGGTATAAAGAAGGTAGCTGAAAGCGGTGAGATCAGCGTCCAAGCTCTCTTCACATGAGACACAAGCCATCGTCAGTTGCTGCCTCTTTTGTAGAACTGTCTTGTGAAGAAAACATTAAGGTTTCAGGACACTAGCTAGATGCTAACTCTGTGAACTTCCTGCTGAATTCCTGCTCCGATTGGATGGAGGCGATGTTACAGAAGTGAGATCAGATGTGAGAGCAGTGGTTATGGTGAACATCTGTTCGTTTCAGTGGAAGCTCTGGGAGACCTTCCCTTTAGAATCATTTTAAAGTTCTTGGTCTGGAGTAGATCAGATCAGAGCTCAGCCACTCAGGAATCGTCAGTCACACAATCAATAATAATGCATTATTACGTAAGCTGCAGTGTGGTTTTGAATAATTCTTAGCTGAATGATGAACGCTGGCTCACTGAGCTGTAAGTGTAGTGCTGTGACTGCTCAGGGATCCAGTATGTGTAGTTTTTGTCAAAAACGTTCAATCTGCATGCAGTTGCTTGAAAAGAAATGGTTAAACTCCATTTGCTTAATGGCAGAAAATGAATGTGTGGGACTCAGGCAGTGGAGGCTGAGGGGGATGGAGATCAGGCTGTGACCTCCAGCTCAAATCTCATTAGAGCCTGATGCAGTAATAGAGCCATGAATTGCAGCAAGGTGAACAATTACTATTAAGGAAAAAATCCCTTTTCATTGACTTTTGGGGGACAGTGATATGTCAGGGTCTGGGTTATTTCATCATTTGACATGAAAATAAGCCTTGAATAAAATATTTGCAAAGTCTGTCATCGTTAATCAGACGTGAGATCGTCAGTTTATTATGCATATAATACTGAGATCGTCTGTCATCTCCTCAGTGATCTTTTATCCTGAGTGGAATAGAGTTCTGTATTAGCTCGAGCTGTTTCCATTTCAAATGCAGAGGGAAAATGGGACAGTGTCAAAAGTAACATTGGTTGCACTCACATAATAACTTGCATATTTTTCTTTCTATTATTTTACTATCTATTTATTCTTTAAAGATTTTCTTACATTGACATTTTTCAAGTTCACTGACGTACAGTATGTTTTCTTCCATTACCCACATTGCCGTTCACCTGCTATGACGATTTCATTCTCGTATCATCTCTACGGAAGGAGAGCGATGCAGGGGCAATTTAGTCCTTTAGTTCGTCAGTCCTTCTGCTTCCAGAGCTTCAGCATCATCTAACAGATCACTAGATCTCCTGGTGTGTTGTTCTGAACTGCATTCTGGGCCTCTAAGCAAAGAGTTTTCTGTGTCTTCCAATTCTACTGAATGTTGGATTTCTCATTAATAACTCACTCACTCTCACTCATCTTCTACCGCTTATCTGAACTACCTCGGGTCACGGGGAGCCTGTGCCTATCTCAGGCGTCATCGGGCATCAAGGCAGGATACACCCTGGACGGAGTGCCAACACATCGCAGGGCACACACACACACACACACACACACACTCTCATTCACTCACACACTTACACACTACAGACAATTTTCCAGAGATGCCAATCAACCTACCATGCATGTCTTTGGACCGGGGGAGGAAACCGGAGTACCCGGAGGAAACCCCCGAGGCACGGGGAGAACATGCAAACTCCACACACACAAGGCGGAGGTGGGAATCGAACCCCCAACCCTGGAGGTGTGAGGCGAACATACTAACCACTAAGCCAACGTGACCCCCTCATTAATAACATCCCTGAAAATAGAACATAAGGAGTTAAAACCGTTGAGCATCAATACTCCAGCAGTGTTCAGTATGATAGATGCTCTAATTTAGCACAGCACCAAACAACACATTAGCACCAGAATCACTAGACATGTCAGAAACATCTGAATAAAAATATATTTAATGTGTTTGAGCTGCAGGTTTATTTTAACCTCATCACAATCACAATGTTTGATACTTAAAGCCAAAATTCCCTTTATCTCAGGTTTGTGTTCTCTCTCTAGGCATCCTGAATGATTAAAAGCTTCGAGTTTATTAAACTCCGTCCTTAACAAGTCTCATCCGAATAAATAACATTTTAAGAATTTAATAACCTTAATGTTTTTGCTCCCAAACATCACTAAGTGTTAAGTGGATGCACAGAGCAGTGATTTCAATCACTATTCATTAGTCAAACAAAACCACCATAAAACTACATATCGCCATGGTAACAAGCCTGTACACATCCAGGCTGAACGAGAGACACGATAAACAATGTGATGTGCGGATGTCAGAGTGCTGGAGAGGGTGATGTGATGAGAGCACTCAGCTCAGATCAACAGAGACATGATACACACTCCATAAACACCCAGACAACCTCACAGGGTGAGCGGAGAAGGAAAAGAACGAGTGAGAAAGAAATAAAGAAGTAAAGGAGCCTGCAAAAGGAGTTAATAATCCATGATCTAAATAAAAGAATTTTTTGTTGAATTGAAATGGAATCGATGGATAAAAAGAAATCTCTGTCATTCCACTAGGGGGCAAAATAATGCAATAACTCAGTGGGAGTAACTACAGCTATAGAACTGGAGATTATTTTATGTAGATTTAGTTCAGACTGTCACCCAAATCACCAAACAGTCTGCTCTTGTTTCTCCAACATATTGTTGATCAGATCTCCTACAATAAGCAGCTCCTGCAGTGACGGCTAACACAAAACATTTACAGCAGACTCTCTTATCCAGAGTGACTTACATTGTCTTATTTCAGTTTATACACCTGAGCAATTGAGGGTTAAGGGCCTTGCTCAGGGGCCCTGCAGTGGCAACTTGTTGGACCTGGGATTCAAACCAATGACCTTCTGATCAGTAGTTGAACACGTTAACCACTGAGCTACCACATCCCATGATTCTTTAGCTCCTGTGATGTAATAAATGTCTATGTGAAACACTGAATGTGCCTCACGTGAATGTGTCACGTGACATTAGACATAGAGTTACAAGCGTTTGAGTTAGAGTTCACACACAATGGTGTGAAAATGAAATATAAATAAACATATGCCTCATGATGAGAGGGTCAGAGGAGATGGACAGATATATTTATGTTCACAGGAAGTCTGCAGTAACACAACTAGCCTTTACTATTATAACTGCAGTGTGAGAAAAGCACATTAGAGCTTCAGGTGGTCTTACATCAGCAGAAGACCACATCAGGTTCCTCTCAGGTCTGCTACAGTCAGCAACACGGCTAAAGAAAAGCGGACAAATGAAGACGAACACATCACCTGCTTGTTCTTTACAGTTTCAGTGTGAAAATTAGATATTGTGGATTTAGGTCAAAAGCAGGTTGAAAACTAAACGCTACCTGAACATTAAACATCACTGTAGAAATGTCTTCATTCTTTTATTTAATTTAGATATTGATCATATGTTAACATATTAGGGGCAGATTGTGGCCTAATGGTTAGAGAGTCTGACTCCTAACCCTAAGGTTGTGGGTTCGAGTCTCGGGCCGGCAATACCACGACTGAGGTGCCCTTGAGCAAGGCACCGAACCCCCCCAACTGCTCCCCGGGCACCGCAGCATAAATGGCTGCCCACTGCTCCGGGTGTGTGTTCACGGTGTGTGTGTGTGTGTGTGTTCACTGCTGTGTGTGTGTGTTCACTGCTGTGTGTGTGCACTTTGGATGGGTTAAATGCAGAGAACAAATTCTGAGTATGGGTCACCGTACTTAGCCGTATGTCACGTCACGTCATATTAGTGTAGGAGCATAAATGTGATCTGTGATGTGATGTTCAGCTGTTCCACTGTCAGACACAACAGACCTGAGATCAGATTTAAGAGTTCATCATCATCAGAGAACAGAACTGATCAGTAACTACATCATTACACACACACAGGTTCATGGCATTACATTCTTCTGTGATACACAAAGCACTTCACTGCCCCCTGTTGGTTAGACACATACACATACACATACACACACACACACACACACACACACACACACACACATCCCTGCTCCTTGTTCTTCAACACACTGTGTGTTTTCCTCCTGTGTGTAGAAGCTTGAGGTTTAACAGCAAGTTGTAAACACAGTAAGTGTAATGAAGACGACGATGTGGACGTCACTCAGAAACACACTGTGGGATAAACTGCAGTGTTCAGATCCTTCAGGATGCTGACAGAATAATTTCACCCCTTCACATTATCTGTATCTGTTTCTCTCCTACTGAACACAAACATACACACACATACACAAACACGAACACAAACATACACACACATACACACACACGAACACACACATATACACAAACACGAACACACACATACACACATACACACACACGAACACACACATATACACAAACACGAACACACACATACACACATTCACACACACGAACACACACATATACACACACACACACGAACACACACATACACACACGAACACACACGAACACACACATACACACACATTCACACACACGAACACACACACACGAACACACACACGAACACACACATACACACACATATACACACATACACACACAAACACACACAAACACACATACACACAAACACACACGAACACACACACACATACACACATACACACACACGAACACACACATATACACACATACACACATTCACACACACGAACACACACATATACACACATACGCACATTCACACACAAACACACACACAAACACACACATACACACACATGAACACACACGAACACACACACACATACACACACACGAACACACACATATACACACACGAACACACACATACACACATTCACACACACACACACATACACACATTCACACACACGAACACACACACACACAAACAGACATACACACACATATACACAACAACAAACTCCCCAGACTGCACTGGGGTCCTGAGACACACACCTCCCTGAACACACTGCTGTCACACCGTTCTGTTTAATCTGTCTGATGTAGCTGCGTACAGGGAGAGATGGTTTATAAATATTTGTTAAATTATTCTGTTATTGCTTCAACAGTCCTCTGAAATATATACCCCAAAGGTGACCCCAAAGCCTTTTCTTTTCCAGATACTTTCATTACCATAGCAACAACAGTACAAGCATGTCAGAGTCTGTGATGTGTGTGTAATTACCCCAACGCCTCGGTGTGTGATGTCATATCCGCTAGCTGCAAGTATTCATGGCGACCTCATGTGTCGAGTGACTGGGCCTTTAAGTGAAAGTGTGTGTATGATCAGAGGTACTGTAAGCACACACACACACACACACACACACACACACACACATTAATTCACCAAAAAAGCCGCATTGGGATTAATAGGAGTGACCGGGGGATAATCTGTCTTCTAGCTCACTGCTGAAAGAGGAAGTGTGTGTGTGGATTTGTACTAAAATCTACAGTAATCTGGTGTCATGTGTTCAGTTCACACAGTTGGATCCTCAGATATGACCATGTACGTGATGTCACAGGTGAAATTAGCAGAAGTGAGTCGCAGACAGGGATGTGTTCACACACACACACGCACGCACACAAATACACACACACGCACACACACCATCATCACTCACTTCAGAAAAAACACAGAAGGGAAATCTTGCATTTTCTGTAATTTCACTGGGCACTGAGAACGTGACCACTCACACACTCACACACACATACAGTACATACAAACACACACACACACGTGCACACACACAGACACACATGTACACACAGACAAACACACACATACACACACACATACACACACATACACATACAGTATATACACACACATACACACACATTACACACACACACATGCACACGCACATACATACAAACACACACATGCGTGCACACACACACACACGCCCACACACAGACAAACACGAACACATTATACACACACACACACATATACACACACATACACACAATCACACACAAACACACACACACATATACACACATACACATACGCACACAAACACACACACACACATAAACACGATATTTTAACAAAAGTGCTGCTGATTTTTTTAAGTCTATCATCAGCTAAAGAAATGACACTGAAAACTCGACTGATTCTAAAGATGAGAAGTAAAACTGGGGTTTTGTGTTGTGTAGCCAAATGTAGACACAGCAACAGACAATCGAGGAACTGAGAAAAGAAACACAACGCAGATGACTTCAGAAACACTGTCCACTTCTTCTGTGCTGTTACACACTTTAAGGACAGAAACTTTTCCCTTTTCTCCTTTTTTGGACCAGACCTGTACTCACCAAATGTCTGGTCTGTTCACTGCACACACTGAGTATTGATTGTGGTCAGAACTTGTTAACAGTAAATATAAATTGTGGAATTCTCATGTGGGATTAACATTAAATATCCTGGTCCCTGGATTTAGCCATGAACACAAACCCATGTGAATTCTCTGCCCTGTCCACCAGAGAGCACCACATCTCTCCTCCTACAAGCTGTCGTGTTCAAGCTGATCAACACTGACGTCATTGTTTGTTCTCTGAGACTGAGGTATTTACTGGAACGTCGTATCACCAAGGAGTGTAACGTCCATATAACGTCCAGATAACGTCCATGTGATAAGAGACACAGTGTCTCCACACAGTAAAGCTCCCTCACATTAAGGACGGTGGATGTTCCTCTATCTGCCGACTGAAGATGCTTCCTGTTTTATAACTGCATAAAAAAACTCATCCACTGATTCATATTGGTCTTGACTCAGATCAGCCCGGGTTCCAGCTGCCAGGAAGCTCGGCGTGTTAAGTAACATGTGGATGAGTCACAGCCCCATGAGATTGTGTACATTTCTCTAAACACCTATGGAGAAAGAAATGACTGATCATCGTAATCACGTAAACGGGGTAAAGAGAAGAAGCGTCACAGCTAAGCAAAGAGTCTGAAAGTCAAGATAAAGAGTGGAGATGTTTTCCAGCTTCTCCTTCTTTACCGTAACACACTTACACTCATCACCACACACACTTCTGCTAGAGATGAATGGTTTAGTGGTTATCTGTTCATCCTCTCATGTACACCTCTGTTTGTTTTACAGTGTGTTCATGTAAAAATAAGATGAAGAATTTACACACACACACACACACACACACACACACACACACACACACACACACACACACACACACACAGTCTGATGTATGTGTTTGAATTTTTTTAATTTGAAAATATTAAAGCAGGTTATTTTTATGGCTGTGTTTCAGTGAGATTAGTTTATATAGTTCTATAAAGTTCTTATATAAAGTTTCATTTGTGTTTTTACTCTTTTTGTGGACCTTTTTGTGGAATATGGAGTACAATACAATCAAATACAGACCGACTTCAGCCTGTGCACTGACTGTAAATAATAATAATAATAATAATAATAATAATAATAATAATAATAATAAATCTCAGTAATCAGGTCTGGTGTGTTATAACCGTACATAACTGCACATAACGGCTCACAAGTTCATCTTCAAGAAATAAATGGTACATAAATACACATAAACACATAAATAAATGATGTAAAACAATAAATCATCACTTCAACACTGTGCACTGTGAGGCTCACTGCACTCGAGGTTAGTGACAGAAGGCTGCTGGTGTTTCTTTCTAAATAAAAGGTTAACTGTGTGTAAAAAGTGAAATATACCACGATGCGTGGAAGCTGTCGGTGATCGGAAAGCCTCCTTTGATGTACACTGTAGCAAACCTGACTTCCTGTTCGCTTTCATGTGCCTCTGCCACAGCCTCGTTATGGAACTTAGCATAAAGTGTGAATTGTACAATCGCAGAAAGAAATCTTTAATTGTCTTCTTGATTTTCACTGGGGTCAGGAATAGAGTGCCGCCGTCTGTTTTTACTCTCAGGTGTGTGTCATGTTCTCTGGACCAGACCCAAACTTCAGGACACAGTGTGTTAGTGTGTGTTAGTGTGTGTTAGAGTTTCTCATGTGGCTCTGGTCACAAACAATGTGCTTCTGCACCTGTAACAACAAAAGTCCACCCAGGATTGACGCACAACTGGAAACGCTCACTGAAAAAACACCACTGATTCTTTATACTGGGGTAAAGTTTTAATTCTATAAAAGTAGACAAATATAATGGTTTTAAACCTGCTTTTACTCTTCTGGGACCTTGAATACGGAGTAGCAATAAAAGAAAAACAGACCGGCGTCATACTTCATAAAAAATAAAAACAGAATTAAAAATAACACAAAAGTTTACAAAAAAAAGTTTGTAAAAGTGTTAAACATTTAACACATCATAACATAAAAACAGGATTATTACTGTTATATCTGAGCTTCAGTTTGTCCTATTTATTAGTTTTAAAGCTTAATATTATTATTATTATTATTATTATTATTATTATTATTATTATTATTATTATTATTATTATTATTATCTTTGTTCCTTATCAAATCTCTTGAATATTCAGAGCTCCTTCAGTGGCAACACCTTGTTTTTGTGGCCTGTAGATTTTGTTTTTTATATAAATTTCTTGTACCATTTTATTTTATTCAACACTTTTCTGAAATGTGTTTATTAATAATGTGATTTATGAATAATTCTGACACACTTTCTCCTGACGCTTCATGAAGGAATTGTACCTAACTCCTGGACGTGTGTCACCCTGTGATGCTTTTACGAAGCAGCTACACAGGATAAAGTGTTAAAGCTGTTAGTCTTTAAATTCATTGCTTCATTTTGCTAGAACAGCTAAACAATCTCGTGTCTCGTACCTTCTGTGAGCTGTTCACACGGTCTTGTAGATTTTTGTAAACAAAGAGAGAGAAAGTTTTGTTTAAAGACATTCTACAAATATATTAGGGATGTATTTCTATATTTCTACATACATCTGATCGTTCTATAATAACTATAATTATAAGCTTTATGTAAATTCTTCAGACAGACTCAATAAAAGCTGAACTCTTCTGTATGAGTCCACAGTGACTGATGGTCGTTGAGATCAATATTCACAGAGCTCCAGTCGCAATATGAGTGTAGTTTCACTATGACATGTCTCGCTATGTTAAGTGTACTCTAACACTGAGAATGACTCACACGTGTTCTATTGGCTCGGTGTGAGTAATAACGAAATGTACGATAATATTGTTCTGAAAGAAAAGCGCTCCTCATCATGAGTTTAATGTTATATTGTGTTAGCAATTTGTCCCTAATTTAACTTTTTTCCTTTTGTTTTCTATCAGCTTTGGGTTGTGAACTCACCACATTCGTGTGTTCAGTGGAAAGTGAAGTGAAAACAAGCCCCCATATGGAACAAAGGGCCCCTGATTAAGATGGCTGGAAGATACAATCTAGGTCAAAGACCTACTGTAGATTATAGTATCGATGATGTAAAAGGTCATAAAGAGAAAAAGAAAAAAAACACACAC
>NC_083474.1:353063-355563 GCF_030014155.1 Tachysurus vachellii
CCATCTGATCTTTTCTTGTTTCCTAGCTTCATTACTCCCTTAACAGCACAGTTACATGTCCTCATTAATGTGGCTTCTACAGACACGTCCACAGCAGTATTGTTATTGTAGTGTTTGTGAAAGTTCGGTTATCACCTCACCCTGTGACTCAATAGATTCTCCTCCCTGACTCGAGGTCTGTGTTGACTGAGTCGTTATTATCTTGTCATAAATCTAGCATGTCACCTGACAAGCATGTCACTACAGCAGAATTGACATCGATACACACATTCAGCTGCTTTTCTCTGGATAATTAGATCTGAATTATTGTAAATAAATAAATAAATAAATAAATAAATAAATAAATAAATAAATTTATAAACAGTTAAATGTCATGTTCATTTCTTTCAGCATGATGAATCGAGTATCAGTGCAATTTGTGTGCACTTACTGTATCTGGAAACATCTCTGACCCCTACACTGTGTATGGAAATGTGAAGAGTCAAACATTCAGCATGGTGTGGGTGTGGATTTAGTGTGTAAAGAGATGAAACTAGGAGGAGGAGGTGGAGGAGGAGACATGAGCAGAATGACAATTGAGAAGACACAATTAAACACCATTTTGAGGAAGTTCATAGATAGACATGTGGAGTGTGAAAACTGAGACTCATGTGTGGTAACAACAGAATGGGATAAATGTCACAAATCTGTTCACTCGAAGTTACAAATAAGAACAAAAAACGATCAGCATATTGCAAAAGTTCCACCGGTCTGTTCAGGTCCTCCATGGGCTTCGAGGATAATGAAGAACTGTTCCACTGGTTTAAAAGCAGGTCTGTGGAGTCAGTGGGGGATTTCAACAGTTCAGAGAAAGAAAGTAGAAAGACTTTTGTAGAATGACTTCGTCTGGGTAGCAAAATGAGACACGACATTAACATTGAGGAAAAGGCAGAAGTGGACTTTAAACACTGAATAATCCTGAGAACACTGACTCACAGAAGAACTCTGGGATAATGAAGAGCTGCCAACTCTTATGGTTGGATGTTGAGGCTTTAGGGTAAAAACATACTTTATCATATTAGATGAAGGTCAGAGGACTTATGGAGAATAAGGAGAAAAAGGGAGAGCAGAAGGGAGAAAGTGCAGAGCTAAGAGGTGGTTTTCATTAGTGCTGTTCATCGAGCTATCGAGCCCTCAGCACATCATGACCTTTCTGAAGAAGCTAGTGTATGTAGAATGTGATTCCATGTTTTCTGGAAAGTTGAAGTTTATTCCGACTTGACGTTGTAGTTAAACTCAACAAATGGATCGATTTCTGTGGATCATTTCAGAGCGATGGTGTGAGGGACCGTGTCATCTCTCTATCACAGGCTTTTATTGGTAGAAGAATGGAGGGGATTCTCTTGTCCTTCAGACTTTCAGTGATGAGTGACGAAGCAGCTGAATGAACGCAAGCTGTGGCGCTTCAGAACACGTCCAGGTAAAAGTGCCTGGAAGAGCATGAGCCATTTAGTGCAGACAGAAAAATCGGCGCTGGGAAAAGATATAAAACTCAAAAGCTCGGTCGGTGCTGGAAAGCTCTTTGTCTGCAGGTTTATGTGTAAAGAAGGAACTGCTCAGTAGAAATGGAAGTGTTTGCATTGATGCAATCAGCACAGAGCGACTTGACGCAGAAGGTTCGTCACTACGGAGAAAGAGAGAAATGGGAATTTATAGAAAGTTAATTAGGGAATTATTGTGCTTCAGGTCTAAGTTCAGCTCTTTCCATTTTGTATATGTTAATATTCTCTAACCTTCTGCTTCTAGTATCACAAGTTCTCCTTTTTTTAGTAAGATCTCACTTCTTACATTAGACAAAAAAATAACAAACATAGTTCACACGTCTGTTATGTAGCTCCAGTAAACAGCACAGCAACAATAAACAACAATAAACAACAATAAGTCAACAGTTAATAAGCTGTTTAATAAGTCATACATGCATATTAATATCACATGTCAGTACTGAGCGTTTCCTCAAACACTAATCACACATCACATTGCTCGCTGTATTTCTGAGAGGTTTCATTTCAAACTGTGGTGTGCACTTCCACGTTCACATCATGTGATCGTGTGTCACTGTGGTTTGTAATTAGACTACAGCTACACAACAGATCACAGATCAACACAAACACATTAAATATAACCTTTTGCTGCTTTGTTTTTTTTTTTTGTGATGTCCTGACTATAAATCTACAGAGAATTTGACATGATGCTGATTTATGTGGATGACTATATGATAACTGTTTCTTCTTTGTCCTGACTCCGGAGTTGTTATTTATTTCCACAGTTTTAACCGTACAGAATCCCTCCTGATGTTTGTTATTTATTTCGATCCTTTTCCCTTTGTTTCTTAGACATTAGATGTAAGTCACACAGATTGCTCCTTTAAATTAAGGTTTGCGTGACAACACACAGACACATTAGAGTTAAATGATAAGAGGAATGTTGTGTAACCAGCCACAGAATACGAGTACTGCAGTTA
>NC_083474.1:360563-405563 GCF_030014155.1 Tachysurus vachellii
CTTTGTTCCACTTTTTATCTCTGGGGGTTTTAACTGTAAATTTTGGTAAAGACAGGCAAAATAGATACGTACATAAATTATAGGAGCGTAATCATTCGAAAGGTTCCTCTCGTGTTTATCTACAGTCTCTGGTTGTCCTCAGATGTCGTACTTTTGGAGCTCGGAGAAAGCCGATGTTACAGGATCAGAGTGCAGCGTTATCACAGGCCATGAGAATGTTGACAGACTGAACAGACCCAAGATAACAGACACATGGATGAAAAGATGAGGCCAGCGGTGACGCACAGCAGATCCTCACACCTCTCTTATCTTCCTGAACTTCAGTCTCTCCTTCCCTATTTTTCGTTTTTGCTTTCTCATAATCTCCTGATTCCATGGAGAGAAAATATGTTTGTACTTGTGAAAATATGTTTCCTTAATCTTCACCCTCTCTGGACGTGTCATGATTAATGCCATTGTTTACATTTGATCATATTTCTGAAACTCTTTCACAACCCTGATTTCCTCACTATCAGCTTCTGTACTGAGACAAAAATCCAAATTGTAGAACATTTTGTAAAAGAACAAAATGTCTTTTTTCCCCATGCGGTCTTTCTTTCCCACCCTCCGTCTCATTCTTTTCTGTGGTTTCCCCCCACACCTCCCCTCAAGTCACTTCCTGCATCCATGAAGAAAAATACAAGAAAGGGTGGTGCCTGCAGCGCTGCTGAAAAGGAAACGGCTCCATATTTTATTTCCTCCAGAATACTTCAGTTCCAAATTCATCTGATTTCAAAATATTTTATACACACAGGTACACACAGACACACACACACACACAGGTACACACAGACACACACACACACACAGGTACACACAGACACACACACACAGGTACACACAGACACACACACACACAGGTACACACAGACACACACACACACAGGTACACACAGACACACACAGGTACACACAGACACACACACAGGTACAAACAGACACACACACAGGTACACACAGACACACACACACACAGGTACACACAGACACACACAGGTACACACAGACACACACACACAGGTACAAACAGACACACACACACACAGGTACACACAGACACACACAGGTACACACAGACACACACACAGACACACACAGGTACACACAGACACACACACACAGGTACACACAGACACACACAGGTACAAACAGACACACACACAGGTACACACAGACACACACACACAGGTACACACAGACACACACACACAGGTACACACAGACACACACAGGTACACACAGACACACACAGGTACACACAGACACACACACACAGGTACACACAGACACACACAGGTACACACAGACACACACACACACAGGTACACACAGACACATACACACAGGTACACACAGACACACACAGGTACACACAGACACACACACACACAGGTACACACAGACACATACACACAGGTACACACAGACACACACACACAGGTACACACAGACACATACACACAGGTACACACAGACACACACACACAGGTACACACAGACACACACACACAGGTACACACAGACACACACAGGTACACACAGACACACACACACAGGTACACACAGACACACACACACACAGGTACACACAGACACATACACACAGGTACACACAGACACACACACACAGGTACACACAGACACACACACACAGGTACACACAGACACACACACACAGGTACACACAGACACACACAGGTACACACAGACACACACACACAGGTACACACAGGTACAAACAGACACACACACAGGTACACACAGACACACACACACAGGTACACACAGACACACACACACAGGTATAAACAGACACACACACACAGGTACACACAGACACACACACACAGGTACACACAGACACACACACACACAGGTACACACAGACACACACAGGTACACACAGACACACACACACAGGTACACACAGACACACACAGGTACAAACAGACACACACACAGGTACACACAGACACACACACAGGTACACACAGACACACACACACAGGTACACACAGACACACACACAGGTACACACAGACACACACACACAGGTACACACAGACACACACACACAGGTACATACAGACACACACAGGTACACACAGACACAAACACAGGTACACACAGACACATACACACAGGTACACACAGACACACACAGGTACACACAGACACACACACACAGGTACACACAGACACACACAGGTACAAACAGACACACACACAGGTACACACAGACACACACACAGGTACACACAGACACACACAGGTACAAACAGACACACACACAGGTACACACAGACACACACACACACAGGTACACACAGACACACACACACAGGTATAAACACACAGACACACACAGGTACACACAGACACACACACACAGGTACACACAGACACATACACACAGGTACACACAGACACACACAGGTACACACAGACACACACACAGGTACACACAGACACAGACAAACAAACACACAGGTATGCACAGACACACACAAACACATACAGACACACACAAAGACAGACACACACAGATACACAAACAGACACAGACACACACACACAGACAGGTACACACAGACACAGACAGGTACACACAGACATACACAAACACACAGATACACACACAGACACACACAGGTACGCACACACACACACAAAGACAGACACACAGATACACAAACACACACACAAACACACACACACACACACAGTACAGATGATCATAGTGAATCATAGAAATCATAGCGTTTTGTGCAGTAACTCTATTGTAACGTAACAAACTCTTCACGAATCTTTATGCTTCCTCCATATTTAAACCTAAAGCCTTTAATATAATTCACTTTCACTGGAAGTGTCATCTTTTGTCTCTCTGCATTATTTATGTGATTGACAGTAAATTGTTTGTTTATGAATACCTGACATCCACCAAGAATGAATTTTTTCATGACTGTCCTCATCTGTCTCACTGCAGCTAATAGAGTTAATCTGACTGTTCATGACACATTAAATCTGTAAAACTAAAATACAGTGTGTATATAAACACAATGTGTGTGTGTGTGTGTGTGAGAGAGAGAGAGAGAGAGAGAGAGAGAGAGAGACAGAGTGTACAGATGAGTGGTGATCAGCTCACTCTTGGCTGGTAGATTTTGCACCCAGTCTTGACTCTCATACCACGCTTGTCTGTGAGGCCCAGGTCCAAATGTTCCCACGGACATAAGGCCATGTGTGCAGGTCCTTTATGCTGGTAGATCTTTAGACCAGACACAACAGTGCCTTTAGGACTCAATGCCACGGCCTCTGGGTTTGGTGAATAAATTTACATTACGTGAAGTAACATGGACATGACGACGTGTCTGACAGAGAGACCACAGAGGGATAAAGCTTTTACTGAGGGTCACAGCACATCTGTCTTATTTTGCAAAACATTCTTTTAAGGTTTATTTAAATCTAGAGACGAATAAGTAAACTTCCATTGAGAAGAAAGTCTGTAGTGGGACACTGTGAGTTATATGTGGCGAAGGAAAGACAGGTACTTTCCCTCTTGCAGTACTTGTAAATATGGGCTCAGGCCCAAGAACACCACCCACTGCTTAGTCAGGACTGAGCCATGTTCATGAGGTCATCCTACAGGCAGAGTACACAACATGACAGCTCTTAAACACACTGATGCTGGCTCAGTGATTTTAATACACACAGCTTCAGAACACTCTTCTTAAAAACACTCTTGTCTTCTCTACACTCTACACTCTTCTTAAAAATGCAAGATAAAAGTCATATCTGCTTTGCACTAGACAGCCAGGTCCACTAAGGGCAGCAGGAGCGGTGCATGAAATAAAGGGATAGAGAAATGTAATGGGGATAATGGAGTGTAATGGAGTGTAATGGTTTCCACACTGACATGCATGGATAATTGCATAGATTTAGTGATTCTGGTCTCTGTAGAGCTCAGGGAAGGAGACACATTACGAGAACTAATCCTTCACTCAGAAGGGAAACTGAAGGTGGAGTTTTATGCAGCAGAACCAGAATGGAAAGATGTGTCAGGAGCTTTAGGGACAGGTTATGTAACAGCATAACAAGCTGTAGACCAGCAAAGTCATGCAAAACATACACCATGGATTCAGTGTCGTGTCATCAAATCAACAAGAGTCTACACTTCTACAGCAAGGACGTCAAATAATTACCAATTTCAAGCACAACGGTGTGATATATATATATATTTAGAGAGAGAGCAAGAGAGAGAGAGAGAGAGAGAGAGAGAGAGAGAGAGAGAGAGATGAAATTTAAAGGTAGAAAAGATTCCTTTGTGTTTAACAACCTGCAGAACAATAACACAACACCATTGTTACCTTGTTAATGCCTTTGTTATTCTTTTTGTTGTTTATTACTTTATGTGAAAGAGAGCACACACAAAGGCTTTTGGTGAGTCATGAGTGAGAGTTTCCATCCTCCTGAGACAGCTCCCAAAAATGAAGGAGGAGTTGCTCAGCAGCCGAAAGCTATTGAAATGACAACCGGAAAATTTTCTAAATGGCTAATGTCTTATAAATGAAAAGAAAAAGTTCATTTCTAGAGGCTATTATCAGCTGAACATGAGAAGGTGTGTCTGTTTTTATCTCGCTAGCGACAGGTCATACTTACAGGCATTGAGCCATGACTAGCTAAAGCATGTGCTTGAAAATTTACAGTCTGGCCTGCGTTGTGTAATCGGGGAATTTTTGTTTATGATACACTTTCTATAAGCATGAATCATCAATCTGTTCAAATATGATGAATCGACTTTATGTGCAGGTGCAATTATGACTCTGCAAGAATAAATCATTCCATTCAAGCTTAAAAACACATTTACTGCTAATCATAAAGTAAAGGTTTTAGATTTTTGATAAATATAGATTTCTTTTTAAACCATACCACAAGTTTGTGACAACTAAAAATGAGGCTAGTGTGTAGTTTTGCCCCGAGGCAGTGCCTTTAATTTTCTCTTTTTTTTTATTCCTATTTTTCTAAACCATGAAGATTGTTAGCTCATAATTCTTTTCACACTGAATTCATGTCACATGTTCTTTCATAATGTTCATCACATCTCAAACCATCTCTTTACTGGTTTACAGAAACCTAGAAGCATTGGCACTTTACAACAGAACAAATAATGAACCGAAGTGGTCGGCTGCTCAGGAAGAAATACAGGTTTTACCGAATGAAGTGAAACACAGATACACAAAGGATGTTGGAATTTCTGCAAAAGTCAGTTAGTCACTACACAAACAGACAAATCAGGAATCGCTTAAAAATAGATGAGCAAAAAAAAAAAAAAAAAATCCACTGGTTCCCTTTGCATAGGTTTAATTTATTAACTGTTTGCTCTCTCTCATATTCTGACTTTCTATTTTATTTTATTTTTTTCAGAATCAGGGACACAGTAAACAGAGAATAAAGATTAATAAAGAATTATTAATAAAGAGTAACTAAACTCAGGACTGCGTTCATTCAGCTGAACACACTCCTCTCTCTTCATCTGATCGCCTCACCATGTTCACCTTTTATTAAAGCTGAGGTTTTGTCCTAAACCTGACTGTGACCCATATGTACATAAGTGATTGTGTAGATAATGTAATAAATATCATTTTAATTGCATGATTATTAAATGTTTACTCTGATAAACAGAAGGATTTTGTGATGTAAAAAGTGATGACACTGAAAACATATATGACACTGACATGGGATGTGGTAGCTCAGTGGTTAAGGTGTTAGACTACTGATTGGAAGGTCATTGGTTTGAATCCCAGGTCCACCAAGTTGCCACTGCAGGGCCCCTGAGCAAGGCCCTTAACCCTCAATTGCTCAGGTGTATAAACTGAAATAAAAAAAAAAAAGTAAGTCACTCTGGATAAGAGTGTCTGCTAAATGCTAACACCCCTGTATTAATACTCAGTTGAAGTAGCTTTAGATGTAAATGATGGGTTCATTTCCTGTGTGGAGCTTCTTCAGGTCCCCCAGCAGATTTTCTATAGCATTCAGTTCAGATGGTTCTCTGAGACCGAGGATGTGTTTTTCAAGGCTCAAGTCTTAAAGCACTTTGGCCCAAAGCCCCTGATCCTGCTACATACCACAGGTCTCCTACCAGGTTCTTTGTCTTCTCATCATTAAAGTCACTGTTGTTCCATATTTTCTCCCTTTGCTGATGTATCACGGTGTTTCACGGTACATCTAAAGCCTTGGAGATGTTTCTGTAGCCGTCTCCTGAGTGAGACCTGTGGACACACACTGTGTTCATGCTCTTTTTGGCCTGTGACTCTTACAGAATGGTTCTGGAGTTGATCAGGTTTACTTCAGTTTGTTTTAGGGCTTTTTATATTTATTTATTTATTTATTTATTTTTACTCACTTGTATGTATCAGCTTTATAAATGACAAAAAGCTGCTGTTTTTAAGGGGAAAGTTGTTTTATTTCCATTGACCTTGTGCTCAGAATAATAAAATAATTTCGTTTCCACGTATTAGAGCAGATTCTCACGACACACACACACACACACACACACACACACACACACACACACACTCAGGACACACATGTGCGCTTACAGTAAAAACGTAAAGTGACGCTGACGGTAAACGCGCGCGCGCGCACAGAGCTTTAACTCCCTTAAAACTGAAACGTTTTTCCTGCCACATAAATGCCATCTCACACACACACACACACACACACACACACACACACACACACGTGCTTGTCTACGTCGACGGTAGGGTGGAGTGTATGACAACCTAGAGTATAAATACACACACACACACTCTCTCTCACACACACACACACACTCTCACTCAGCTTGGAGACGCTCTCACACAGACTCGGACAACTTTATACTCAAGTATGTCGGACACGTACGAACTCATTCGCGTAAGTGGTTTGTCTTTAAGTCTTTAATGTCTGCTGTGGATGTGGAGCGGAGTGTGGAGCACGGTGTGTGTAGTGTAGTGTGTGGAGTGTAGAGTGCAATGTGGAGTGTGTAGTGTAGTGTAGTGTGTATAGTGGAGTGTAGAGTGGAGTGTGGAGTGTGTGTGCAGTGCAGTGTTCAGTGTCACTCCGTCACTCCTGCTCTGTTGTTCAGCTCATACGTGGCAGATTTGCTGATGTTGTTTGTGTTGACGTGAAAAACGTTTTATTCACGTTACTTTTCTCTTTTCTCTTCAGAACCTAATTCAGATCAGCCTGAATGATGATTTTCCAAAAGAACACACAAAACCAGCTTTGCCCCGTCAGCTGTCTACCTGCTTCTCTACAAAGAGCCTCAGCTCGGAGAAGCTCAGCGAGGACACCTTCAGCTGGCCCTCTGACACATGGAGTGATAACATGCCAAAGAAACCTCAGAATCCGTTCAGATCCGACCGATCTATGAGTCTGACTGACAACTATCTCCCCAACTTCTTCAACAACAAGATGAAGTCTCTCGATCTTCCTCCACCACCCGGATTCCCACCTTTAGCTCCTCAGCCCTCAAATCGCTATAAGACTGAGCTATGTAGAAGTTTCCAAGAAAATGGTAGCTGCAAATATGGTAACAAGTGTCAGTTTGCACACGGTGAGAGCGAGCTTCGAGGCCTTTACCGCCATCCGAAGTACAAAACAGAGGCATGTCGCACATTCTACAACTTTGGATACTGTCCTTACGGAAGCCGCTGCCACTTTATCCATGAGGAGAAACTATCTTCTCCTCAAACACTCAACCAGAAGAGCCAAGCACCTGCCAGCCAGCAAGCACGAGTTCTGCGCCAGAGCGTGAGCTTCGCTGGTTTTCTTGGCTCTCGCAGTATCTCCCCACCAATCCCCCACGAATCCATGGGCTTCAGCCGTGCACCTTCGGTTTCTCCTCCTCCGAACGACGTCTTGTCTCCTGCGTTTAACGACACAAGCCGTGACATGTTTCCATTCCCACAGATCAGAGTTGAGAGCGATGTCCATAACCAGCCTCTGCTTATAGAGCCTCAGAAGTCCTCACACTGTGTGTGGGGCCAAGAAACAAACTTTGAGCCGCTGACAAGCAAATGTGTGGGGAAGGAGAAGCGAAGCAGCGCGTTTGGTTTCAGCCACGCTAGCATTCAGCGCTTCGCCTCTGACGACTCTCTCTCAGACCACGAGAGCTACAGCAGCACAGAGAGCTCCAGCGGCTCAGAGTCTCCCACCTTTGAAAGCAAACGCCTCACTGTTTTTGCTCGAATGTCTGTTTCTGAGTAATTTTTTTTATTTTTATTATTATTATTATTTAGGTTTTTTTTTTATTTCAAAAAAGGACATATTCTTTGATATAAATGATATGACTTAATAATAGTGTTTATTTATTTACTTTAATTGCTGGCTATAGGAAATTAATTTTGATACACACTTGCAGTCTATAGCTATGTATTTTTATTGCGTTTATGTATTTTCTACCGTTGTGTCTTCCACTCGCTTGCTTTGCTAAATGTAGATTTAACCACAGACATTTGGTCCAAAGCTTCAGGTGCCGTATTCGCACTACTGACCTGACGTACACAGAGCTCTCGTCTGTGCCTGTTCCTAACAATCAGAAATCAGATTTCTAGTCTAACTCAACCAGCAATGTGACAAACAAGAAATGATAGCTATGACATGTACTCACTAAGAAATGCACTTTACCTCTACAGGGAGATATGTAGCATGTAACCAAAGCATTAGGATCTATTGTGCCTGTATGAATTTGGCTTGGATCTAGACGCCTTTTGGTAAAAAAAAAAAAAAAAAAAAAAAAAAAAAAAACTCCCTCTGTTCTAATTTACACACAACAAAATTGTAAAACCGTGTTTTTTTTTTTGTTGTTGTTTATTTGTTTTTGTTTTTGTTTTCCCAAACAAGACCTGTCACAATGTCTTGTGTTTTTTATCAGGGACTGTAACGGTACAGTATTTTAGGTTAGAATGCCTTTTTGTAATTGTATAGATTTAACCAATGTATTTATTAAGTATTTATTAAAGCAGCAGAAATGTATTTTTTACTTATTTATCAACACATGTTGGGGTATGAAAAGTGTAGCAACAAAATGATGGATTTCACAATAATTTCCCAAAGATTTATTAAATAAATGATGTGGAAAGGTAACTGTTTTTGTCTCTTTCGGTTATTTGAGTCTTATGTTTGTCTTCTTTTGACTCAACGGTCAGCAGCCAAAATCCAACTCGCTGTAAAAGATCACAACAAAACAACGACTGTCTCTCATACTGGTGTAGATTGGTACAAACGTCTGTGTCTTCAACACTGTAGATGTTCTGCCTTCAAAGCTTACGACTTATTAACTTATGACTTAATAAAGAAAATACACAGTATATAGTACGTTCATGTTGATCCTGGTGCTAAGACACAGATGGGTGGAGTGGGGTATGTGTTGGAGTGGGGTATGTGGTGGAGTGGGGTATGTGGAGGAGTGGGGTGGAGTGGGGTAGGAGTTGGTTCACACATGGTTTTGTTAGTGTCTGTGTTCCCCTGCACAGGTCATTTTTGCCCCAAAAAATATTGAAGCTCATTCTGGTTTTGTCCTTGTGATGCTGATAAAGAGTTAAACACACTTGGCCCATTTAGTCGTTCGTCTTCTGTGTCAACAGGCACACCGGATGTGTTACCATAACAACAGAGCAGTCCAGTTAAAGCAAATAAGTAGCCACTGGATGTATTCTGCTTCAGTGGACAAGGGCTCTTATTGTGCCTGACAGTGTAAACACACACAGCTGCTTTATGGCTCCTTAAAGCTGTGTCTCAGAGATATAATAACAGCCAGCTGACTGTAGAGCTGACTGAATTTTGCCTCTATACAGCCGTGTATGTTAACATGTCCATAAATCCATGAACTGCAGTTGGTCTTAATAACACACTTGATAGGAGCAGTCAGGCCTTCAAACTGTCCAGATCATGGACAATTCTTTATTGTTCTTGACAGCAGTTTGTCATGTTCCAGTAAGGAATAAGGTTTAAACTTTAATCTAAACCTGATTAGATTAGACTCCCATCACATGAGCTTATATTAGATTAGACACAACATAATCGCTGTATAGAAATGTCTAGAAATCTTTATTAGCTTTTATATTAATTAAACCCTTGTTCTGTTTGTTGTATTAGCATTGACCACTTCGACCACATTGACCACATATCACATGCTACCTAAAGGTTAAAGCACACAACACACAGCTTCTTCTTTTTCCTTTAATCCATCCTGAGATTCTGCTTCAGTGGTCAGTCTTCGCTTCTCCAATAATGTTGTTATTAATGTTTAACTGACTGTTGCCTCTTATGCTGCACTTTAACCTCACTTGTCTGTTCATAAACCTTTGTCTACTTAGACTGGAGAGCAAACAGCTCCACTGATGAACATAACCAACCTGCCTGCTGTAATGCTTTAATGAGCAGCAGGACCAAAAGAGGAAGAAACAGATTTGGTCCATTTTAAGAAATATTTTGCTTGTCTAAATAAAAGTTCTATTCTTCGTATGCTTTTCTCTTTTTTTTTTTGAGAGCAAAAAAGTGGAAGTAGGTCTCATGCTTAAGGGGCATAAAGGAGAATTGCGCAAAGAGCACAGCGTCATGGAAACACGTCTGCTTTCTGTTCTGCCTGCGCAAGGTGCCGTTAAGGCCTGTCAAAGTGCGCGACTGCCAAGAACAACACAACCCTAGAGAATGTGGAGGACGATGCGGTCAAAAGTATGAGAAAAGTAGGGAGAGGTGGTTTAAATAAGAGTCTAGTGCAACCAGATGCATTGCACATGTGGTGAAGTATTCAGTGTGGGTAAGAAGGCAGTTTCCATCCAAATGCTTACGTTCCCATTTAAACTTCCTGTAAGATTTCATCTATTTTAGGGAGAGTTACTAGATCACATGATTTTCACTATATTCCAGTCCATAGCAGATTATCTATACCTTACTCCAAAGCCTCAGGTGTTGTTTATTTCATGGCCTTGATTCCTGAATGTTTCCTGATTATTATATAACCGCATTTTACAATTTCTCTTCTTCTTCACCTTCAAAGGTGAGACCGCATTTCGAACCTCTTCTCTCCTGTAAACCTGAGACATAAGTCAGAATTTTCTTTTGAAGGTTTTATTAAGGGATTTTTCTCTCTTTCCCTCTGCTATGCTGTCTGCCTCGCTCTGTTCTCTAAACACCCCCCCACCCCCGCCACCCCACACCCCCACCCCCCTCTCAGTGATTGCGTCACCGTTGGGGAGGCCACTCTATCCTGCTACGACGGGTCCCGCTGGAGGTAAAAATGCACCATGGCGTGAGCGTGGCTATAAAAGGAAATTACTTCCACTGCTATGCGTTTGACGTCAGAGACAAACTATTTCCTTTTTTCTGCTGCTCTGCACTGAGAAGTGGACATTGCTTGTTCCTTCTTCTTTTGCACATTTTGTTCCGTTTATATATAATTACATTAAACAGTGTAGTATAGGATCTGTGTTTCTTTTATTCTTTCCTTAAACAACAAATCGAATTCTTTCTGTCTGAGCAGGCGTTAGATTCATTTCTGTAAAGATATACAGGAGCTATTTATGATATATATGATTTATGATATATAATCATACACTGTATTAGACAAAACACTCACATCCGCTTTCACATCTGTGGAGTCCAAACCCTGCTCCAGCATGACAATGTTCCTGTGCATACGTGTGTGTGTGTGTGTGTGTGTGTGTGTGTGTGTGTGTGTGTGTGTGTGTGTGTGTGTTTATATATCTAGTTCGCTAAATAACAGCCAAGAAAACACAAGTCAGTAACAGAACTAGCTAAAGTTAGCTCACTAGCGTAAGCCTTATAGTTAAGTATTTTTCCAAATATTCAGGGTGCTGGATTTGTCGGTTTAATCGTAATTACACGATACGTTTCATGTAATATCTTCAAGTGTAAAAGTGTAAATAAACTCCAAACTGAATAAACACACACACTCATGCACATCAGGTCTAATCACACAGATATATTTTATCCAGAGTCATTTACAATTTATTTTAATTTATACAACTTAGCAATTGAGGGTTAAGGGCCTTGCTTAGGGGCCCAGCAGTGGCAGCTTTGTGGACCTCGAACTCATGACCAGATACAGACACAGGTCTATTCACACAGACACAGGTCTAATCACAGACACAGGTCTAATCACAGACACAGGTCTAATCACAGACACAGGTCTAATCACACAGACACAGGTCTAATCACACAGACACAGGTCTAATCACACAGACACAGGTCTATTCACACAGACACAGGTCTAATCACAGACACAGGTCTAATCACAGACACAGGTCTAATCACACAGACACAGGTCTATTCACACAGACACAGGTCTATTCACACAGACACAGGTCTATTCACACAGACACAGGTCTAATCACACAGACACAGGTCTAATCACACAGACACAGGTCTAATCACACAGACACAGGTCTATTCACACAGACACAGGTCTATTCACACAGACACAGATCTAATCACACAGACACAGGTCTAATCACAGACACAGGTCTAATCACACAGATACAGGTCTATTCACACAGACACAGGTCTAATCACACAGACACAGGTCTATTCACACAGACACAGGTCTAATCACAGACACAGGTCTAATCACAGACACAGGTCTAATCACAGACACAGGTCTAATCACACAGACACAGGTCTAATCACACAGACACAGGTCTAATCACACAGACACAGGTCTATTCACACAGACACAGGTCTATTCACACAGACACAGGTCTAATCACAGACACAGGTCTAATCACAGACACAGGTCTAATCACACAGACACAGGTCTAATCACAGACACAGGTCTAATCACACAGACACAGGTCTAATCATAGACACAGGTCTAATCACACAGACACAGGTCTAATCACAGACACAGGTCTAATCACAGACACAGGTCTAATCACACAGACACAGGTCTAATCACAGACACAGGTCTAATCACAGACACAGGTCTAATCACACAGACACAGGTCTAATCACAGACACAGGTCTAATCACACAGACACAGGTCTAATCACAGACACAGGTCTAATCACACAGACACAGGTCTAATCACACAGACACAGGTATATTCACACAGACACAGGTCTAATCACACAGACAGGTCTAATCACACAGACACAGGTCTAATCACACAGACACAGGTCTAATCACACAGACACAGGTCTAATCACACAGACACAGGTCTATTCACACAGACAGGTATAATCACACAGACACAAGTCTATTCACACAGACACAGGTCTATTCACACAGACACAGGTCTATTCACACAGACACAGGTCTAATCACACAGACACAAGTCTATTCACACAGACACAGGTCTAATCACACAGACACAGGTCTAATCACACAGACACAGGTCTATTCACACAGACACAGGTCTAATCACACAGACACAGGTCTAATCACACAGACACAGGTCTAATCACAGACACAGGTCTAATCACACAGATACAGGTCTAATCACACAGACACAGGTCTAATCACACAGATACAGGTCTATTCACACAGACACAGGTCTAATCACACAGACACAGGTCTAATCACACAGACACAGGTCTAATCACACAGACACAGGTCTATTCACACAGATACAGGTCTATTCACACAGACACAGTTCTAATCACACAGACACAGGTCTAATCACACAGACACAGGTCTAATCACACAGACACAGGTCTATTCACACAGACACAGGTCTATTCACACAGACACAGGTCTATTCACACAGACACAGGTCTAATCACACAGACACAGGTCTAATCACACAGACACAGGTCTATTCACACAGACACAGGTCTATTCACACAGACACAGGTCTAATCACACAGACACAGGTCTAATCACACAGACACAGGTCTAATCACACAGACACAGGTCTAATCACACAGACACAGGTCTAATCACACAGACACAGGTCTATTCACACAGACACAGGTCTAATCACACAGACACAGGTCTAATCACACAGACACAGGTCTAATCACACAGACACAGGTCTATTCACACAGACACAGGTCTAATCACACAGACACAGGTCTATTCACACAGACACAGGTCTAATCACACAGACACAGGTCTATTCACACAGACACAGGTCTAATCACACAGACACAGGTCTATTCACACAGACACAGGTCTAATCACACAGACACAGGTCTATTCACACAGACACAGGTCTAATCACACAGACACAGGTCTATTCACACAGACACAGGTCTATTCACACAGACACAGGTCTAATCACACAGACACAGGTCTAATCACACAGACACAGGTCTATTCACACAGACACAGGTCTAATCACACAGACACAGGTCTATTCACACAGACACAGGTCTAATCACACAGACACAGGTCTAATCACACAGACACAGGTCTAATCACACAGACACAGGTCTATTCACACAGACACAGGTCTAATCACACAGACACAGGTCTAATCACACAGACACAGGTCTATTCACACAGACACAGGTCTAATCACACAGACACAGGTCTAATCACACAGACACAGGTCTAATCACACAGACACAGGTCTATTCACACAGACACAGGTCTAATCACACAGACACAGGTCTATTCACACAGACACAGGTCTAATCACACAGACACAGGTCTAATCACACAGACACAGGTCTAATCACACAGACACAGGTCTATTCACACAGACACAGGTCTATTCACACAGACACAGGTCTAATCACACAGACACAGGTCTAATCACACAGACACAGGTCTAATCACACAGACACAGGTCTATTCACACAGACACAGGTCTAATCACACAGACACAGGTCTAATCACACAGACACATGTCTAATCACACAGACACAGGTCTATTCACACAGACACAGGTCTATTCACACAGACACAGGTCTATTCACACAGACACAGGTCTAATCACACAGACACAGGTCTAATCACACAGACACAGGTCTATTCACACAGACACAGGTCTAATCACACAGACACAGATCTAATCACACAGACAGGTCTAATCACACAGACACAGGTCTATTCACACAGACACAGGTCTAATCACACAGACACAGGTCTAATCACACAGACACAGGTCTATTCACACAGACACAGGTCTATTCACACAGACACAGGTCTAATCACACAGACACAGGTCTATTCACACAGACACAGGTCTAATCACACAGACACAGGTATATTCACACAGACAGGTATAATCACACAGACACAGGTCTAATCACACAGACACAGGTCTAATCACACAGACACAGGTCTAATCACACAGACACAGGTCTAATCACACAGACACAGGTATATTCACACAGACACAGGTCTAATCACACAGACACAGGTCTAATCACACAGACACAGGTCTAATCACACAGACACAGGTCTAATCAGACACAGATATCTCAGTTCTTTTGCTGTGGTTGTGATGGTGTTTTATACCCATCTACTGAGCAGCAGTGATGTGAACAGAGATGTCTTGTTCATAAAAGCTGCTTTAATGTGAAGGTCCAGTCTGGTCTCTGCTATTGTCCAGAGTGCTGGGACAGATTACACCACCACACATGATGACGCTGAGGAGTAGTTTCTTGTTTGCTTTCATGGACGATGATGATGATGATGATCTGACCAAAGTAGACATTGCTGAATGCTGGGTTTTTTTCACAAATTGCATAAGAGCTTGCGATATCATTTACACAATTCACGTCACGTCTCGAGCGTGAGCGACCAACTCCCACACCAGTACAAGAGACTTTCACTGGTCAGTTAACGTTGCTGCTCCTCCAGACGCGATTTTGGTCTGCGTGAGGAAATCAGACCGTCTCTGAGAGTGGACCCGAGGTTACTGAGTCTGCTTCCTCAAACCCGTGTCTGTACACTCTGATGTTTCACTGGGACGAGCTTACGTATTATTAAATATTGTAGGAAATACATCGTGTCCAGAGGCCTCAATACTCAAGTCATCTATAAACCTGTTCAGTCTTTATGTTGTCTTTATTAAAGCAGGTTAGAGTTTGTGATTCTACATACATTTCTGCAGGACTTAATATTTCCAACTCAACAGCTGATACACTTTAATTACTACGTGAGATTGACAGAGCTACTGTATGTCTGTGTGTGTGTGTATTTTTTACTTTCCCCATGTGCACACTATTGTATGTTGCATTCTCTGTTCTCTGGAGGCTTTTCAGTGGTGTGTAGACTCTGTGTAGTGACGGAGTGTAAGTTTAACTCATCACACTGACACATTCGGGCAGGAAGTCTGCAGCCTCACAGAGCTGTTGGAAACAGCTACGGCACCTGAACTCCTTCAGTGTTTAACTATTCATTCTTAATTTGCTGTTGCTTGGGTATTTGTTCTGTTTGATCCAGTAGCTAATCACATTCAATGTATGTTTCCTCAGCTCGACCTCACACACAAACAGCGCACCGGGCCCCGGATACTGCCTGAGAGGGCCGAGGTTTCAGATCAGTGCAACATGCCAAGCTTCAGACGCCTCGCTATGATTCTGTTTTTGTTGAGTCTGAAGTCATCTGTGACTGAGGTATTTTGAAACCCTGCACATGGCTCAGCGGTGTTTGTGCAGCAGGTAACAATCCCTCTTTTTAAGGCCCGTGTGGTCGAGTTGGATATTTGAACAGGTGTGTGAATTTTAAGAAGGAAGTACGAATAGAAGTGTGGTTGAATAGACCACTCAGACCTCCTCCCAGATGGAGCAGGCATTTTTGGAAATCAGTGTTAGCACATTTTTCAAGTCTTGAGTGAAAAACAACTTTTTTTCTTTTAAAATAACAAGATGCATGAATGTGAACTATTGAGTAGAATACAATAGGACAATAACAGAAGAGTTTAAACACACAAAATAAACAGTGTTTAGTTTGTTTTAAGGTTGTTGAACTTCACAGATTATTACAACATGATTTAAGTAACTGCTAGCGGTGTTTGTGGCTCAGCTCTCATCACAGAGACCAGACAGATGGACAGCAAGAAACTGTTTAATCTCCATCTTTAACCGGGAACATAAACACTGCAGGTTTTATCATCAGCTTTAGCTCAGTGCCGTGTGTCTGCTACACATTACATTAAATAAGAACATAAACACTTCTTACTGAGGTTTTGTTCTTTAGTTACTTGACAACTACGCAAGCTGACACTTCTAACTCTTCACAGGAAATTCACATCACGACGAGAATAAACTGCTACTTTATTTGAGAATGAAGTAATACTGGTTTAAATGTCTATATATACATATATGTCTATTAAAAACGTCTGAAGGAGCGAGTGAAGTGGAAAAATAAAGGGAAACAATCACTAACAAATAGTATTCTTACTCGTACCTCTATTTCCATCAGAGCTCTCACTACAGTGTAAACAACAGAACTTATTCGAGCTGAAAACTGTTCCATGATGGAGTTGAGCTGTTTCATGGCTTTAACCACTTCTCTAACCACTACTGTAACGTTCATCTCATGTGTTTCCATCTGAGTGCAGCAGAAGCAATCAAACTCCAACATCCACCTCCAACGCCACACAGGAAGCTACTGCAATTCTGATCCGTACATTATTCACTTCATTTCATTTTTAAACATATAAATAAGAAGAAGCTCAGTGATGGTGCTCAGGACCAGACAGAACACAGACTCTGAGAAGGAACTGCTTGAATAGTTTCAGTCTTTTTCTGTAGCTGCTTCCTACTGAAGTGTTCAGATCATGATGTAATTAGAATTTTTAACACCGGCTAGTCATTTTCCATGAAATCGGTAGTTTAGGGCTCTTCACCACCAGAAGCCGATGACTTTCGTCCACTGGAATGGAAGAAAGAGGTTAACATGGGACTGGCTCGAGGATGAAGTGTGTTGTACTTGAGCAAGGCTTTTAATCCAATATCATTCGTTCTGTTGCAACACGAAGCTGTGGTCCAAAATACATAAATAGCCTCTGCTGAGCTTTTAAGTTTAAACTCACATAATGTCTAACGTCTAAAACTAGAGTCGACTCCCGAATCACTTGCACCCTGACGATATAATTAATACATATGGATGCAAATGAATGTGAAACAACACTGACTTTGTGTTTGTTTATTCATTTTATCACAAGATTTTAGCCAAAAATATCCTGACAGCATCAAACAAGACAGACTTTAAATCCAGGAGCAGAACAGACTCGAGGTCAAGAGGCTTTAATAGGTTTTAATGAAGGACGATGTGCTGGAGGTGCCTCGGTCCAGGCTGGGACTCTGACTCGAGTCGGCAGCATGAGATTCGTATCCACTTTCAATCAGCTGCTGTCTGATGAGAAGATGGGAAACAGGTGGAGCTAGAGAGCAGGTGTGTTCACTGATCTGTCAGAAAGAGGTGTGATGTGGTGAGCCACGCCCAGAGGAACACACACACACACACACACACACACACACAAAACAGAAAGAAAGGCAGAGACAAACACGTGAAACTTGAGGAAATGGAAAAAAACATAAGAGAACGAGGAAACCGCATTTTTGTAGCCCAGACCATGACAGTCTTCTTTTTTTCCAAAGGAAAAACCCCTTTACAAAATGTCAGATTTGACTAAACAAGGGTTTGTAAATAGCATCAACATCACACTCACTTCAGGTCAGTTTACACCTTATTTTCAGATCCACATCATCACTGACATCAGGTGAAAAGTCTCACTTCTGCCTTTGTGTTTACAGACTCAGTCAAAACACGGCCTCCACGTCGCTACCATCGCTAAGCAGCAAGATAGCGCTTGCATCACAATTTAAAATGCTTATGCAACTTCCCTCGTCTGTAAAAAAAAAACAGGCCGTCCAGATTGTCAGAGTCGTTTAAGATTCCAGGGTTGTGAAAGGATTTCAGGGTCAATACAAAGGCAGGAAAATAAACTGGTATTTACCTTCTATTGTAATGTTGTTTTACTGACAGTGACAGAGTTATAGTCTACACAAAATATAGAGTTAGTTATAGTCTACACAAAATATAGAGTTAGTTATAGTCTACACAAAATATAGTGTTAGTTATAGTCTACACAAAATATAGTGTTAGTTATAGTCTACACAAAATATAGAGTTAGTTATAGTCTACACAAAATATAGTGTTAGTTATAGTCTACACAAAATATAGAGTTAGTTATAGTCTACACAAAATATAGAGTTAGTTATAGTCTACACAAAATATAGTGTTAGTTATAGTCTACACAAAATATAGTGTTAGTTATAGTCTACACAAAATATAGTGTTAGTTATAGTCTACACAAAATATAGAGTTAGTTATAGTCTACACAAAATATAGAGTTAGTTATAGTCTACACAAAATATAGAGTTAGTTATAGTCTACACAAAATATAGAGTTAGTTATAGTCTACACAAAATATAGAGTTAGTTATAGTCTACACAAAATATAGAGTTAGTTATAGTCTACACAAAATATAGAGTTAGTTATAGTCTACACAAAATATAGAGTTAGTTATAGTCTACACAAAATATAGAGTTAGTTATAGTCTACACAAAATATAGAGTTAGTTATAGTCTACACAAAATATAGAGTTAGTTATAGTCTACACAAAATATAGAGTTATAGTCTACACAAAATATAGAGTTAGTTATAGTCTACACAAAATATAGAGTTAGTTATAGTCTACACAAAATATAGAGTTAGTTATAGTCTACACAAAATATAGAGTTAGTTATAGTCTACACAAAATATAGAGTTAGTTATAGTCTACACAAAATATAGAGTTAGTTATAGTCTACACAAAATATAGAGTTATAGTCTACACAAAATATAGAGTTAGTTATAGTCTACACAAAATATAGAGTTAGTTATAGTCTACACAAAATATAGAGTTAGTTATAGTCTACACAAAATATAGTTAGTTATAGTCTACACAAAATATAGTTAGTTATAGTCTACACAAAATATAGTTAGTTATAGTCTACACAAAATATAGAGTTATAGTCTACACAAAATATAGAGTTAGTTATAGTCTACACAAAATAGAGAGTTATAGTCTACACAAAATATAGAGTTATAGTCTACACAAAATATAGAGTTAGTTATAGTCTACACAAAATATAGAGTTAGTTATAGTCTACACAAAATATAGAGTTAGTTATAGTCTACACAAAATATAGAGTTAGTTATAGTCTACACAAAATATAGAGTTAGTTATAGTCTACACAAAATATAGAGTTAGTTATAGTCTACACAAAATATAGAGTTATAGTCTACACAAAATATAGAGTTATAGTCTACACAAAATAGAGAGTTATAGTCTACACAAAATATAGAGTTAGTTATAGTCTACACAAAATATAGAGTTAGTTATAGTCTACACAAAATATAGAGTTATAGTCTACACATAATAAACAGCACAATAAAAACTTTGTCAGTCTTCAGTGTTGCAGCACGACATTAAAGTTAAAGCTAATCCCTGAGAAAGTCTGTGTTTTCTTGTTGCTATGGATGTCACCGAGCTACAACACAACACAAACCGCCTGCATTAATTCACTAATCCCTGATAATCTGTTAATAATCACACAACCTCTGGTGTCTCACACGCTCTGGGTTTGACATAAGGGAAGAAATGATAGCGTACAGAACGATGTATTATTCACGCTCACAGTAAAAGTATTAATAATGTGATGAAAGAAACATTTTGTCAAACGAAGTCCTGATCTAATGGACAGAAAAAGTCCAACTGTTAAAATAGCTGCATTCCATCAGCGGAGTAACTCCACATAACTCCAGCTTGTGTTTACATTACTGAGCAGTAAAGAATGTCCTCCCTCTCTCTATCTGTCTCTCTCTCTCCCTCTCTCTGTGTCTCTCTCTCTCTGTCTCTCTCTCTGTGTCTCTCTCTCCCTCTCTCTGTGTCTCTCTCTCTCCCTCTCTCTCTCTCTCTCTCCCTCTTTATCCCTCTCTCTCTCCCTCTCTCTCTCTCAACATGTATACAGAAAGGCCAGTAGTTAACAGGCTCTAACTCTGAGACACCATGTGCACGTTATGAAAGCCATGTTTTCCTGCTCTGCATTTAGGGAACACAATTGTGAAATTCCTTCATGTGTTTTTTTGCCCCAGGACACTGAACAAATCTGCACATGCAGAAAGAAGAGGAACTGAGAGGAAGATCCAGAAATTAGGGCCACTCCCTCTGTCCTTCCTCTAGGGAGGGGATTCGTCGGATCTGAGACATATGCGGGAAGTGGAGGCGCTGTGCGAGAAACACAAAGGTTGCCTTTCAGCTCCAACAGGATCTGAAACCAAACCCCTCCGCCCACCCTCCTGCCTCAGCCTCCTCCACCTTCCTGTCCCCTCCATCTGTAAACCCACTTCCTCTCAAAAAAAAAAAAAAATGAATGATTTGGAACAGTAATCTGAATATTTCTCGTCTCTGTTGCTAAATTTAGTGAACATTAATATTTCGTATGGTTTTATAGGAGCACAGATGGAGTGAGGAGGTTTAAGGAACAGCTTTCTGCTGCATTCTGTCCATTTTTAGGCCCAAAGAGGAGGGAAGAGACGTCTCGTAATAAGCACACAGTAAAACGTCACTGAGGAAGAATTGGTCAGTTTCAGTGAGTAAATTCCAGGCAAACACTGAGTTCTTTTTAGAATTGGTTCATCTGTAATATTTACTGAGAACTCAACATATAACCTGTAATAAATCAGCTTCATGACACTACATTAAACACAGAGTGACATATTAAACATTAAGCTATTAAAATAAACTGAAGTAAAGGCACTAAAGTAAACGCAGGGCTGTTTGAGTGTCAGGACAATCTGAAGGTCATTTCAGAAGGTCACTTCATCTCTTTGGGTGTTATCTGGCATTTCCTGGGATTTCCAGCACATGATCTTCTAAAACTACGGGAACGCAGTGAAGATGTGTGAGATCTTGTCCTGAGAGACCAAACAGAATCATACTGAAGCCGTGGAGCAGTTTGAACCTCACTTACAGCTTTTATAAAACATGCCACTTGTTGTGCCAGAGGACAAACTAATAAAAAAAGTGATGATGCTGATGTGAGCTGGTGTGGAGAAGTAGCAGTGCTGTGAAGGCTAGAACTTCCTCTTTCGGGGCTGCTGCTGTAAATGCAAACAGAGGAGGAAATTAAAACTGCTCTCCGGTGAAAGGAAGTGAAACTGTTCCCTTGTGGCTTAAAAAAAGAAGCTCGAACCCAGCCTACATTTTAGTGAGGCCTCATAGTAAGGTGGAGACAGAGCACTGATGCCACCTTCATCATTAGTCCTGATGACTTTATGAGTCTTTTATGAAAATGTTTGATTATAGATTTGTCAAATAAATAATAAGTGATAGTGTTCTGGGTGTTAAGTGTTAATGGAGGAAACATTCCAGTAAAGCTGTGTGTGTGTGTTTGTATTTGTATGTGTATTTGTGTGTTTGTGTATGTGTGTTTGTGTGTGTGTATGTGTATGTGTGTTTGTGTATGTGTGTTTGTGTGTGTGTGTTTGTGTGTGTGTGTTTGTGTATGTGTGTTTGTGTATGTGTGTTTGTGTGTATGTGTGTGTATATGTGTGTGTGTTTGTGTATGTGTGTTTGTGTGTGTGTGTATGTGTGTTTGTGTATGTGTGTTTGTGTGTGTGTATATATGTGTGTGTGTTTGTGTGTGTGTGTTTGTGTATGTGTGTTTGTGTGTGTGTGTGTGTATGTGTGTTTGTGTATGTGTTTGTGTATGTGTTTGTGTGTGTGTTTGTGTGTGTATGTGTGTGTGTGTGTGTGTGTGTATATGTGTGTGTGTGTGTTTGTGTGTGTGTGTATGTGTGTTTGTGTGTGTATGTGTTTGTATGTGTATGTGTGTTTGTGTATGTGTGTTTGTGTATGTGTGTTTGTGTGTATGCGTGTATATGTGTGTGTGTTTGTGTATGTGTGTTTGTGTGTGTGTGTATGTGTGTTTGTGTATGTGTTTGTGTGTGTGTGTGTGTTTGTGTGTGTGTGTATGTGTGTATGTGTTTGTATGTGTATGTGTTTGTGTGTGTGTGTTTGTGTGTGTGTGTGTGTGTATATGTGTGTGTGTGTGTTTGTGTGTTTGTGTGTGTGTGTTTGTGTATGTGTGTTTGTGTATGTGTGTTTGTGTGTGTGTGTGTGTATGTGTGTTTGTGTATGTGTTTGTGTATGTGTTTGTGTGTGTGTTTGTGTGTGTATGTGTGTGTGTGTGTGTGTATGTGTGTGTGTGTGTTTGTGTGTGTGTGTATGTGTGTTTGTGTGTGTATGTGTTTGTATGTGTATGTGTGTTTGTGTATGTGTGTTTGTGTATGTGTGTTTGTGTGTATGCGTGTATATGTGTGTGTGTTTGTGTATGTGTGTTTGTGTGTGTGTGTATGTGTGTTTGTGTATGTGTTTGTGTGTGTGTGTGTGTTTGTGTGTGTGTGTGTGTGTATGTGTTTGTATGTGTATGTGTTTGTGTGTGTGTGTTTGTGTATGTGTGTTTGTGTATGTGTGTTTGTGTGTGTATGTGTGTGTATATGTGTGTGTGTTTGTGTGTGTGTGTGTATGTGTGTTTGTGTATGTGTGTGTGTGTGTGTGTGTGTGTGTGAGACCCCGTGCAAGATTTGCTAAAGATGAAAGAACAATTAAATGTTTTAAAATACTTTCAAACTTGAAACAAGACCTTAAAGTATCTATGAAGAGACGATCGTATCAAACACACGTCATTGTCACATTTTCCATCAGCTTAATAAAACTGAGTAGGAGTTCGTATCAAGCGTTAGTTATATCTATACACTATAGTTTATAGTTTATTAGTTTCATCCCTAGACCTGTGTGTCCTGTGTGTGAACCTTCATCTCAGCTTCAAACCTTCCGCTTGTGCACCACACACCACCAGAGCAGCATGTTGTAAGGTTCTGAAAGCTATTCAGAAGTTTGCATGCCTAGTAACAGTTGCTAGGCTACGAATGGCCAATTTCTGCTCATGAGAGAAGTTTTAGTGAAAAAACAGGTTGATTATAGCTCTCAGCATTTCAACCTGCCAATCACGTGAAATGTCACTGGGTGAACTACTGACACTGGGGCTGAACACCATCTGATCGGTTCCTCTTAAAGTTCAGGTGACTGAAGTGAAATAAACACACGGTTAGTTAGTCAAATTACACAAGAAGCAGTAGATGCTGCCAGTGACTACCTGAAGAGAACATCACAACATCAGAGGAGAGCACTAGCACTAGCAGAGGCAGTGATGATCTTATCTTATCTGAAGCAGAATTGCTTCTATAAGTAATACTTGGATCAGTGCAGCAGTGCTGTGGGTGTCATTCTGTCTCACAGCTCTGAACCTGAGCTCAGGTGTGTCTGTGTGGGTTTCTTCAGGGTTCTACAGGTTTAGACAGTAGATGGATTGAAGGTGTGAATGAGTGTGTGATGACTGCCATCAAATCCAGTGTTCATCAGATCCACCTCCACCCTGACCAAGAGAAAGTGCTTACTGAAGATCATTTGTTCTTAAATAAAAAACTTCACACTATTGTAAATGAATCCACAAAGCAAACTGACTACAAAGTTTTTGAAGTCTTGATTTTGTGGTGCAGTTTTTCACTTTTATGAATAAGACTGTGCTGTCCTCTTGTGGTAGATACAGCTCACTACTTTAAAATACACAACAAAGTTCACAAGAAAGCTTCAACAACTGTGTCATTATTCATTCATCCAGCCATCTGCAGTTACACTTTATCCTTGTCAGGAGAATTCACCCATCACAGGGGACCACACACACCTACTCCTTCACTCCAACAGGGACGTCATCTGAGCAAATCCGCACAGTTGCCTGTTTAAGACAGCGGAGGAAACTCGCACGAACACCAGGAGAACATCCACAACTCCACACAGACAGCAAGCCTCAGGATGGAGCCGGGAATCTGGGAGCTGTAAGGTGCTAGTGTGAAGAAACTTCCGTCATCACAGTAACGTTGATCTGTAGTGTAAAGTTGGTCATCAGTAATGTAACGTTGGTCATCAGTAGTGTAACGTTGGTCATCAGTAGTGTAACGTTGGTCATCAGTAATGTAACGTTGGTCATCAGTACTGTAACGTTGGTCATCAGTAATGTAACGTTGGTCATCAGTAGTGTAACGTTGGTCATCAGTAGTGTAACGTTGGTCATCAGTAATGTAACGTTGGTCATCAGTAGTGTAACGCTGGTCATCAGTAGTGTAACGTTGGTCATCAGTAATGTAACGTTGGTCATCAGTAATGTAACGTTGGTCATCAGTAGTGTAACGTTGGTCATCGGTAATGTAACGTTGGTCATCGGTAATGTAACGTTGGTCATCGGTAATGTAACCTTGGTCATAGGTAATGTAACGTTGGTCATCAGTAGTGTAACGTTGGTCATCAGTAGTGTAACGTTGGTCATCAGTAATGTAACGTTGGTCATCAGTACTGTAACGTTGGTCATCAGTAGTGTAACGTTGGTCATCAGTAGTGTAACGTTGGTCATCAGTAGTGTAACGTTGGTCATCATTAATGTAACGTTGGTCATCAGTAATGTAACGTTGGTCATCAGTAGTGTAACGTTGGTCATCAGTAGTGTAACGTTGGTCATCATTAATGTAACGTTGGTCATCAGTAATGTAACGTTGGTCATCAGTAGTGTAACGTTGGTCATCAGTAATGTAACGTTGGTCATCAGTAATGTAACGTTGGTCATCAGTAGTGTAACGTTGGTCATCAGTAATGTAACGTTGGTCATCAGTAGTGTAACGTTGGTCATCATTAATGTAACGTTGGTCATCAGTAATGTAACGTTGGTCATCAGTAGTGTAACGTTGGTCATCAGTAATGTAACGTTGGTCATCAGTAGTGTAACGTTGGTCATCAGTAGTGTAACGTTGGTCATCAGTAATGTAACGTTGGTCATCAGTAATGTAACGTTGGTCATCAGCAATGTAACGTTGGTCATCAGCAATGTAACGTTGGTCATCAGCAGTGTAACGTTGGTCATCAGTAATGTAACGTTGGTCATCAGTAGTGTAACGTTGGTCATAGGTAATGTAACGTTGGTCATCAGTAATGTAACGTTGGTCATCAGTAATGTAACGTTGGTCATCAGTAATGTAACGTTGGTCATAGGTAATGTAACGTTGGTCATCAGTAGTGTAACGTTGGTCATCAGTAGTGTAACGTTGGTCATCAGTAATGTAACGTTGGTCATCAGTAGTGTAACGTTGGTCATCAGTAATGTAACGTTGGTCATCAGTAATGTAACGTTGGTCATCAGTAATGTAACGTTGGTCATCATTAATGTAACGTTGGTCATCAGTAATGTAACGTTGGTCATCAGTAGTGTAACGTTGGTCATCAGTAATGTAACGTTGGTCATCAGTAATGTAACGTTGGTCATCAGTAATGTAACGTTGGTCATCAGTAGTGTAACGTTGGTCATCAGTAATGTAACGTTGGTCATCAGTAGTGTAACGTTGGTCATCATTAATGTAACGTTGGTCATCAGTAATGTAACGTTGGTCATCAGTAGTGTAACGTTGGTCATCAGTAATGTAACGTTGGTCATCAGTAATGTAACGTTGGTCATCAGTAATGTAACGTTGGTCATCAGTAGTGTAACGTTGGTCATCAGTAATGTAACGTTGGTCATCAGTAATGTAACGTTGGTCATCAGCAATGTAACGTTGGTCATCAGCAATGTAACGTTGGTCATCAGCAATGTAACGTTGGTCATCAGCAGTGTAACGTTGGTCATCAGTAATGTAACGTTGGTCATCAGTAGTGTAACGTTGGTCATCAGTAATGTAACGTTGGTCATCAGTAATGTAACGTTGGTCATAGGTAATGTAACGTTGGTCATCAGTAGTGTAACGTTGGTCATCAGTAGTGTAACGTTGGTCATCAGTAATGTAACGTTGGTCATCAGTAATGTAACGTTGGTCATCAGTAATGTAACGTTGGTCATCAGTAGTGTAACGTTGGTCATCAGTAATGTAACGTTGGTCATCAGTAATGTAACGTTGGTCATCAGTAATGTAACGTTGGTCATCAGTAGTGTAACGTTGGTCATCAGTAATGTAACGTTGGTCATCAGTAGTGTAACGTTGGTCATCAGTAGTGTAACGTTGGTCATCAGTAGTGTAACGTTGGTCATCAGTAGTGTAACGTTGGTCAGAAAGTGCTTACTGAAGATCATTTGTTCTTAAATAAAAAACTTCACACTATTGTAAATGAATCCACAAAGCAAACTGACTACAAAGTTTTTGAAGTCTTGATTTTGTGGTGCAGTTTTTCACTTTTATGAATAAGACTGTGCTGTCCTCTTGTGGTAGATACAGCTCACTACTTTAAAATACACAACAAAGTTCACAAGAAAGCTTCAACAACTGTGTCATTATTCATTCATCCAGCCATCTGCAGTTACACTTTATCCTTGTCAGGAGAATTCACCCATCACAGGGGACCACACACACCTACTCCTTCACTCCAACAGGGACGTCATCTGAGCAAATCCGCACAGTTGCCTGTTTAAGACAGCGGAGGAAACTCGCACGAACACCAGGAGAACATCCACAACTCCACACAGACAGCAAGCCTCAGGATGGAGCCGGGAATCTGGGAGCTGTAAGGTGCTAGTGTGAAGAAACTTCCGTCATCACAGTAACGTTGATCTGTAGTGTAAAGTTGGTCATCAGTAATGTAACGTTGGTCATCAGTAGTGTAACGTTGGTCATCAGTAGTGTAACGTTGGTCATCAGCAGTGTAACGTTGGTCATCAGTAGTGTAACGTTGGTCATCAGTAATGTAACGTTGGTCATCAGTAATGTAACGTTGGTCATCAGTAGTGTAACGTTGGTCATCAGTAATGTAACGTTGGTCATCAGTAATGTAACGTTGGTCATCAGTAGTGTAACGTTGGTCATCAGTAGTGTAACGTTGGTCATCAGCAATGTAACGTTGGTCATCAGCAATGTAACGTTGGTCATCAGCAGTGTAACGTTGGTCATCAGTAATGTAACGTTGGTCATCAGTAATGTAACGTTGGTCATCAGTAATGTAACGTTGGTCATCAGTAATGTAACGTTGGTCATCAGTAGTGTAACGTTGGTCATCAGTAATGTAACGTTGGTCATCAGTAATGTAACGTTGGTCATCAGTAATGTAACGTTGGTCATCAGTAATGTAACGTTGGTCATCATTAACTACTGATGACCAACGTTACACTACTGATGACCAACGTTACATTAATGATGACCAACGTTACATTACTGATGACCAACGTTACACTACTTATGACCAACGTTACACTACTTATGACCAACGTTACATTACTGATGACCAACGTTACACTACTGATGACCAACGTTACACTACTGATGACCAACGTTACACTACTGATGACCAACGTTACATTAATGATGACCAACGTTACATTACTGATGACCAACGTTACACTACTTATGACCAACGTTACACTACTTATGACCAACGTTACATTACTGATGACCAACGTTACACTACTGATGACCAACGTTACACTACTGATGACCAACGTTACATTACTGATGACCAACGTTACATTACTGATGACCAAGGTTACACTACTGATGACCAACGTTACATTACTGATGACCAACGTTACACTACTGATGACCAACGTTACATTACTGATGACCAACGTTACACTACTGATGACCAACGTTACACTACTGATGACCAACGTTACATTACTGATGACCAACGTTACATTAATGATGACCAACGTTACATTACTGATGACCAACGTTACACTACTGATGACCAACGTTACACTACTGATGACCAACGTTACATTACTGATGACCAACGTTACATTAATGATGACCAACGTTACATTACTGATGACCAACGTTACACTACTTATGACCAACGTTACATTACTGATGACCAACGTTACACTACTGATGACCAACGTTACATTACTGATGACCAACGTTACACTACTGATGACCAACGTTACACTACTGATGACCAACGTTACATTACTGATGACCAACGTTACATTAATGATGACCAACGTTACATTACTGATGACCAACGTTACACTACTGATGACCAACGTTACATTACTGATGACCAACGATACATTACTGATGACCAACGTTACATTACTGATGACCAACGTTACATTACTGATGACCAACGTTACACTACTTATGACCAACGTTACACTACTGATGACCAACGTTACATTACTGATGACCAACGTTACACTACTGATGACCAACGTTACACTACTGATGACCAACGTTACATTACTGATGACCAACGTTACATTAATGATGACCAACGTTACATTACTGATGACCAACGTTACACTACTGATGACCAACGTTACATTAATGATGACCAACGTTACATTACTGATGACCAACGTTACATTAATGATGACCAACGTTACATTACTGATGACCAACGTTACACTACTGATGACCAACGTTACACTACTGATGACCAACGTTACATTACTGATGACCAACGTTACACTACTGATGACCAACGTTACATTACTGATGACCAACGTTACATTAATGATGACCAACGTTACATTAATGATGACCAACGTTACATTACTGATGACCAACGTTACACTACTGATGACCAACGTTACACTACTGATGACCAACGTTACATTAATGATGACCAACGTTACATTAATTAATTCCAAAATAATCAAATCAGTCAATAATCAGTTCCTCCAAGAGTCACATATGTAAAGACCACACTTAGTATTTTACACCACAGTCAGTAGATATCACAAACCTAAACACTGCATGCTGATTCTTCTCACGGGGACTTTTGATGGACTGGATGAGACTCCACACACCTCTCATCTGTGAGGAACTCAGACTTTATACAGGGATTATTATGTTTTACAGAGAAAATTATTTTGGTACTTTTTGCTATACAGTACTGAAAGGTCTCCACCCCCAACTCTCTCTCTCTCTCTCACACACACACACACACACACGACTCTGAGAGATTCCATTGTATCCGCGAGGCTGGAGAGCATATGTTTGACCTGAAGTCTTGGTGAATGCTGCCATCTGCTCAGGATTCCACATGATCTGTGTCCTGTGTGAGAATGCAACCGGCCTTTGTGCAGACTTACTAGGCATGTGGGAGAATCTTCCTGGTGTACAATAGTGAACAGTGGAGCCGTTTAACCCTTTTGCTGTCCCACCTTTCTGAAAAGCCCAAGCCTTAGTAAAGGAATTGTTTCTCCGGACAAGTCGGTGATGAACTGAATCTGTTGCTTGTTACTGAACAGGACAAAATTTCTGAGAATTCAATTTCAGCTCTGAGTTTTTGTGGTCTGTTTGAGACGCTACCTCGTGTTTTGCAGAAAAAAGTTGTTACTTAATCAGTTAAATTTTGGGTAAGAGTGTGACGTATGAGCCCTGAAACTGCATGTTGGGGAACTGTGAGACACGTGCTGGGAAACAGCTGCATTTATTTTGTGGTTACAAGCAGAAAGAATTGGAACTTCAAATGTTCAGATGCATCACCGCACAGATCAGTGAGAAGAAGTAGGATGGAGAGAAAAACTCTGACACAAAAGCTCCATCATTTCCATGCAAGATTAGATTGGCCACCAGCACAACCCCCAACACTGCATGAAGAATAACAAAAGACATCCACATCAACCTCACAGAAGGGTGTCGCTCCGGCTCTGAGCCAAGACACACCATTAAAATCCTCAAAAACAACCAACAACACACTCGCCTGGGAACGCACAGAAAACAAAAGGTTTGATTAAATATTAAATACATTCTGCACTTTATGATACACAAAAAAAAGTAACTCGAGAGCTCAGAATCCTTGTAAAAAGTTTTATTTTCAGTACAAAACTGGAGAGAAAAAAAAATATATTAACACAAAACATGAAACATTTTCTATAAATACAATAAAATAAATATAAAAAAAAAAAAAAAAAAAATCAAGCTGCTGGAGATTGATCAACTCTACATAGAACATGGAAGCCTTGAGAACCTTAAGAACCATGTTCAAAAAAAAAGAGAAAAAAAAACAAAAAAAAAAAAATATCACTCGAGTCTTACACAAATACATCTAAATCACATCAGAGCTAACGAGCTTTAAAAAATATATACACGAATTACGATACTGCCTTTAGTCTGGAAATAAATGACGTGAGAAGAACAACGCTTTAATAAATGTTCTGCTGCTCAAACGGTATTCAGAGGAACACAAACTAACTACAGCACTTTGAAGGAGAAACACATCCTTCTGCACAGACAACAGACCAGAGTTTCAGTCTACGAACATTCATACAAAAAAATAGTTAAGAGTCAAAAATTCTTTGGCATTTTTTTTTTAAATATAATCTTTTTATCCGGCAACCAATTTAAATACCGATCTCGCCTGGTGTTTCACTTCGAACACACAACTCAACAGCACTCTGAAAAGAGAGTCACAGATTTAAAAAAAAAAAAAAAAAAAAAAGTCCTCCACTTCTTTCTTTATGGCACCACATGTAGAATTCTTCACAGCGAGCTCACATACAGAGTCAAGTACATGTTGTATAAATCTGTGATCAGGAGCGAGAACCAGGATTCTGGCTCTAAAGGAAGAAACTGAAGCTGCCTTCAGTGCAGAAGCCATCAGGGACAGACAACTGGCTGAAGATTGGCAGCCTCTTGGCAGCGCTGTCCTGAGTCGAAGACAGATCCGAGCCACTCAGGCTGCTGGCCGAGCTGCTGCAGCGTCCTTCGTGGTCAGAAAGCGAGGTGAGCGACAGACTCCGTGTGCCCAGTGAGGCACTGAAACTCTGGTCAGGTGCACTAGGTGGCATCTGAGAGGGTGAGGTAGTAGGAGTGGGCTCGCCGCTGGAGCAGCCAGAGTCATGTGACGGCTGGAACTCCGGGAACGCCATGGCCAGGAGGTCGGAGATGGTGTCCGAAGAAGGTGGTGGCGAGGCAGGCGGCATGCCGAGGAAGGACGAGTGAGAAAAGGGAGGATCGAGTAGTGTGGGGTTAGAAGGAAAGCCAGCGAAGCTAAAGCTCTGCTTCAGGCGAGGGGGACGCTGGGTACTCGTGGGAAAAGAGGGCTGTTGAGGGCGAAGGTGGGCATCGTCATCGTTGTTGTGCACAAAGTGGCAGCGGATACCGTACGGGCAGAAACCGATGGAATGGAACGTGCGACACGGTTCAGTCTTGTACTTGGGGTGGCGGTTGATGCCGCGTAGCTCCTCTGCTCCGTGAGCAAACTGGCACTTGCTCCCATATTTGCACGTGCCTCTTTCTGTAAAGGTGCGACACAGTTCAGTCTTGTAACGTGAAGAAGTGGAGCTGGAAGATTCGCAGGAGCCGGAGAACGACGCAGAGCTTAACACCAACCCCGGCTTCTCACATGCCCAGCCGAGACCTCCGGTGTCACCCTCCACCATACTGACGGCACGGTCTGACCAGAAGCTGGTTTTGTTCCATCGCGATGACAGAGAGAGTTCTTTGGCTTGTGCCCAGTGGTCAGAAGGAATGGAGCCAGGCTTTTGATATCTGACAGCTGATGGATGTGCAGAAGTCCCACCCAAGTCTAGTTTTAACAGTTGCTGTAAACAAAGAAAGAAAATATACATTAATGTATAAAAAAAGCTGGTTAAAAAAAAAAGATACGGCCTTTAATGGCTTAAAAAATCATTTTATATCAATACACAGTTTGGAAGTCTGGTTGAGGCGTGTGTGCAGTTTATAACCAGTATAAACTTAATACAGTTAAACAGGCAAACATTTAATAAGTATCGCTTTAGTTCAGTTTAATGTGAAATATCTGTGTGTGTATGTGTGTGTGTGTGTGTGCGCATGAGTGTGTGTGTATGCATGCATGTGTGTATGAGTGTGTATGCGTGTGAGTGTGTATGCATGCATGCGTGTGAGTGTGTATGCATGCATGCGTGTGAGTGTGTATGCATGCATGCGTGTGAGTGTGTATGCATGCATGCGTGTGAGTGTGTATGCATGCATGCGTGTGAGTGTGTATGCATGCATGCGTGTGAGTGTGTATGCATGCATGCGTGTGAGTGTGTATGCATGCATGCGTGTGAGTGTGTATGCATGCGTGCGTGTGAGTGTGTATGCATGCGTGCGTGTGAGTGTGTATGCATGCGTGTGAGTGTGTATGCATGCGTGTGAGTGTGTATGCATGCGTGCGAGTGTGTATGCATGCGTGCGAGTGTGTATGCATGCGTGCGAGTGTGTATGCATGCGTGTGAGTGTGTATGCATGCGTGTGAGTGTGTGTGTGTGTATGAGTGTGTGTGTTCAAGCTGTGACTCTTTAGTTGTTTACATTTAAACTTAACTGCAGGTTTAATCTGATGCTTAATAATGAAAGTAAACAGATTTTACAGTGCAGTAAAATACACACAGCAGACTGCATTTAGTGCCCTTTATACTTTATAAAGTGGTTTAATTCTCTTCAGGACTGAGAGCTTGTGATCCATCTCAGTGCACATCAACACATTAACACTCTAACATTAACACATTAACACACAAACACACTAACACACTAACATTAACACACAAACACACTAACATTAACACACAAACACACTAACATTAACACACAAACACACTAACATTAACACACTAACATTAACACACTAACATTAACACACTAACATTAACACACTAACATTAACACACTAACATTAACACATTAACACACTAACATTAACACACAAACACACTAACACACTAACATTAACACACAAACACACTAACATTAACACACTAACATTAACACACTAACACACTAACATTAACACACTAACATTAACACACTAACATTAACACACTAACATTAACACACTAACACACTAACATTAACACACTAACACACTAACATTAACACACTAACACACTAACATTAACACACTAACATTAACACATTAACACACTAACACAGATCATGGGGTCACCAGAACACAAAACACCTTTAAACACTGCTGATAAAGTTAGTGCACTTGTTTAAAGACGTTCAGCTGCACGCACACGTGTGTGTGTTTCATTAGAGAAACGTGAACCGACTCTGAGTCACAAACACACAGAAAACTGCACGAGACAAACAGAGATTTTACCTTAAACATGACGTCATCTTTGTCAATAACCTGATTAAAGGCGTAAGACGGCATGATCTCTGAGCCCGAGGCAATGAGGTGTCCCTTCTGTATGGTGTGTTTTATTCTCTCTCTCTCTCTCTCTCTCTCTCTCTCTCTCTCTCTCTCTCTCTCTCTCTCTCTCTCTGGCCTCAAAACTTACTCCAGCTCTGACACCAACACGTAGTTTTAAGCTCGTGCGCTCTCACACAGCCACGCCTCCAAAAAGAACGGGGTTCGTTCCAAATGACTGAGTAGGGCACTAAATAGGGCACTGAATAGGGCACTGAATAGGGCACTGAGTAGGGCACTAAATAGGGCACTGAATAGGGCACTAAATAGGGCACTGAGTAGGGCACTAAATAGGGCACTGATTAGGGCACTAAATAGGGCACTGAGTAGATCACTGAGTAGGGCATTAAATAGGGCACTGAGTAGGGAACTAAATAGGGCACTAAATAGGGCACTGAGTAGGGCACTAAATAGGGCACTGAGTAGATCACTGAGTAGGGCATTAAATAGGGCACTGAGTAGGGAACTAAATAGGGCACTAAATAGGGCACTGAGTAGGGCATTAAATAGGGCACTGAGTAGATCACTGAGTAGGGCATTAAATAGGGCACTGAGTAGGGAACTAAATAGGGCACTAAATAGGGCACTGAGTAGGGCATTAAATAGGGCACTGAGTAGATCACTGAGTAGGGCATTAAATAGGGCACTGAGTAGGGAACTAAATAGGGCACTAAATAGGGCACTGAGTAGGGCACTAAATAGGGCACTGAGTAGATCACTGAGTAGGGCATTAAATAGGGCACTGAGTAGGAGTCAAACTGGTTAATGTCTATAAAAGCAGTAATAAGTGTTAAGTTGTGTCTCTGATGTCAGTCACTCAGCCCCTAAATCAGTCATTATTATTATTATTATTATTATTATTATTATTATTATTATTATTATTTATTATAATGAAAGCATGTTCTCGACTCTGTGCTTACAGCAGTTTTGTTTATCTTTCTTTATAAATTCTGGCCCTATGTGTCTGTGTGCTGCTTGATCAGAATCAGATAATTCAGCTCCTGAGCACTAGTGAGCCACGCTGTCAGACCCCAGAGCCGAGGACACCACAGAGCGTCTTTGATACAACCAGCTGAAGGTGTTGAAAGTTTCACCGACTGGTTAAAAGGCTGACATTAAAGGCACTTTATATCCCTCATCATGGTGACAGCAGACAGAGTCACGGTGGTCCCACTGAGACAGGAGACAAGGTTGTCTCTGAGTGTCCACACCACTGACTGAGTGAAGCACCAGGTACACATGGACACATGGAGGAGTCACTTTAATGCAGAGAAAATTACGAGTTATACCTTACCTAAAGTCATTATTTATTCTCTCTCTCACACACACATACACACACACACACACACACAAATACACACTCACTCACTCACACACACACACACACACACACACACACACACAAATAAACACTCACTCACACACTCACACTCACTCACATACACACACTCACACACACAAATACACACACACACACACATACACACTCACTCACACACACACACACACAAATACACACACACACACATACACACACACATAAATACACACACACATACACACATACACTCACACACACACACTCACACAAATACACACTCACACACACACACACACACACACAAATACATACACACACACAAATACACACACACACACACATACACACTCACTCACACACATACACACACATACACACACACACATAAATACACACACACATACACTCACACACACACTCACACAAATACACACTCACACACACACACACACACACACACACACACACAAATACACACACACTTACACACACACAGGAGACTGTAATTTTACCCTCTAGCTCTAAAGTGCTCCACACTAACAAGGTTCCCTCCATTGTTCCCAAAACCAGACAAAAGCAAGAGGGTTAGTCCGGGCCAAGATGTCAGCTTACCAAGAACATGTTGAAACATAAGGGTTGTTGTTTTTGTGGAGCAGCTAAACCATGTCCAGTCCACCTTCTAAACCTCTGTAACTTGATCTCAAATGTGGATGTGTTTAAATGAGGAAAAACTTAACACTGCAAACGAAAAACAATAAATGTCTTAACAGCGATGATCTTTAACAGCTTACTTATATGTTGTGGGATTTCTTTAACAGCCTGAGAAACTGAAGCCACAGAATTTTAGGTGGATTTAACTACGTCACTGCTTTCACAGTGTGATGGTCAAAATCTCACACAGCCGAGTAAGCGATGTGCACGTATTATATTTATTTGATTCTTGGTTGCTTTTTATCCCGTAGAAAAGCCGTAGCTCACAGACCACATGACAGACCACATGACAGACCACATGACAGATAAAGTAACTTTCAGAATGGAGTTTGTTTTGGGTAGAGGAACATGACTGCATTACTTCACTAACATCACACTAACCAGACAAGTGAGGGCAGAGTGTGTGGTTATGGTGGAGGAGGAAGGGGTGAGTTTGTGTGTGTGTATGTTGGGGGCATGGGAGAGCTCTGCCTCCTTCTCCACTGATTGAGCAAAAGGGTATTAGAGCATAATGAGTAAAAAGTTCTTGAACTAACAAAAAGGCACCCACCCCCCCACCCCCCACCTGAGGGTGAGTGCTCAGGGGTTTTTTAGTTAGAAAGGGGATGGAGGGCGTATGGGGTAGATAGGGGGGTTGTTTAGGAAAGAGCAAAGATGGCTGAAGGCCCTCTGCTCTAATCCTTAATCACAACAGTGTCATGGGGCAAAGAGGAATGCTGCCCTAAAATACACCCCCACTCCCAAAATCACTCATCCTAAATGGCTGTGCAGACAAACCCCAGAGAGCCTGTCACTCTTTTATGTGCACGTGGGTGTTTAGGAATGACTGTCAGGCCAACATTAAGATCTTTAAAAGGATCCAGAATTATGGATCATTGTCCTGTTAGGAGACATGTCATAAACTGCCAGTCACACTACGTGATGTTCGGTTCACGCTGCTCCGTCTTTCTCAACATCTCAATGAGACAATATGATCAAGTGCCTTCACACACCATCTGAAGCCATTCACACGTCCAGCACTCTGGCATTCCACCGCAAATGATCTGTAAACCTACAGAGTATCACGTCAATCAACTTGTAATGCTTACTGCAGCTGCACGGTCTGGGGATTGCTGCACGAAACCACTTCCGGAAGTTAGGTTTTAAAACCCTGACCCTCTTCTGCGTGCAGTGGTGTGGGAGCTGCTGATCTCGGTGCCATAACACAACATGAAAAGGATATTTCACACTCCACTCACACAACTGTTCTTATGCTAATCAAGAGTGCAGGGAACCGGTGTAAGAAAGGCACATGTGTGAAGGGACAATAGGCTTTTCACCAGCCATTATACACCCTGTATCTAGAGTTTTAAAAAAGGAAGATGATTCATGTAGACGGTGACTTTTAGTGACCTGAATTGTCGTATCAGTCAGTCTTCTGTTCCATGCTGATATGATGTTCCAGTAACGTTCTTAGTAAAACATATTTTTAGTAAAAATTATGGAAAAATTCAACGTCTCACCAAGAAAGTGGATTTCCTGTCCATCTGAAAATCACCCACAATCCATTAGTCACAACAGCGTGCTCTGTTCAAGCTCCTCGGTTTCCTGCCCTCAGATATTTTAATATCACTGTTGAAAACTTCAGCAAATCAAATCAAATGTGATCGCTGCTATTCCTCAGCCACAGAGATGTTCATCTGCTCAGGTACTGAATGTACAAAAAAAAAAAAAGAAACCAACAATTTACATGTGACATATTTTGTGAAAAGATCCCACAGAAGATGTTTCTGGTTTAATCAGAGCTCCACATTCAGACACTGCTTCAGGTTTCCATACAACACGTGTTTAACACTTTTATACCAGAACATTTGGAAGCTTTACTTTTTTTGCTTGTTTTTAAAAAAGTTAATTGTACTTGTTTTTTTTTTTAGAATTTAATTTCTTAATCAATGACAATAAAAAAAGACCATGGTCATTTTTTAGCACAGACGTGTTAATATTAAGTGTTACCTGTTAATTCCAGGCTCTAATACGACAGTGGAGGAGGGAAATGATGTCATTATAGCGTGTAGCTGCTGTATCTGAACTGTACTTATAGACTTTTTACTGCAAGCTTACAATAAATTTATTGTTTTATTAGCCACCAGGTCTCTATATTAATTTACTAGAATAATTAACCACTGTCCCTGTGTTCCACCAGGAGGCGCTGTGTCCCCCTCAGCACCAGCCTTGTCTTTACTGCAGTGAAATGTACAGTGTTTAAACTTCTGGTGTGGAGCAGAAGCATCAATCGTACAGGTCCTGACACAGCTAGGAGCTGGAGATGCAGCCACACTTAAACAAGTCAAAACGATCTGTACTGACAAGGTAAACCTTCCACATTGTTATGCCTTTGCCTGGGGTTAAGTGCCTAAGTGTGTGTGTTTGTGTTGGAAGATTGAGAGCGTGTGTTTAGGAGATAGGGGCCAGAAGTCCAACTCCTAGGGGCAACAGGTGTCCAGTTACCTTAAAGGAAACAAAGCGTCCAAAGACCACAGCAAGTTCTCACAGAACAACCGTGTGGGTGAGACGAAGACGTTACCGTAGCCTACTGTAACGCTACAGAGAAACCTTCATTAACACCACAGTAAATAAACTCAACACGTGTCACGTCAGCGAGTGTTTGTGTGGCTGTAATTAAACAAAATGTACAACATGAAAACTTGGATTAAAATAAACCATAAAATCAAATCAGTTTCCAAGCATTTTATAAAATAAACAAATAATTATTTAACCATGTTAATGACCTACGCTACGGTGATTAGCCGAGGACTGACATAATATAATGATGGGTTTATTGATAATCATATTCCTTTTTTTACAGACTGAATTGACTAAATATAGCCAGAGGAATTCAACCAGTGGAATTCTTTATTTATTTATATATTTCTTTTTTTTTTTTTTTATTTAATTTAAATTTAAAGCCCCACGGGACATTTATTAGGGTCCAATCTCATCCAGGATCGTACAGAGTTCCTTTAAAAGTCCGTTCCTTGCTGGCCCCATTTAAAGCTGGGTCTTTAATGGCTATTCGGAAACATGGAAATGTGTACTTATATGGGGTAAGTGGGGGGTAGGTAGGGTGTGTGTGGGGGTGGGGGGGTCTGTAGGGATGGGTGCAATACAATAGCAGGAATAAACCTCCACATCCCTCATCTCATGTGTGGAGTCTCACTGAGGGCGTATTTGAGTACTACAACATTTAATGCCCCACTTAATGCCTGGAGCTGCTTGGTACTAGCAGAACATCTGCTTGCTGTAAAGGAATGGAGAACTACCCCCACCACCATCCAACAACACACACACACACACACACACACACACACACACACACACACACACACAGAACTCACCCCCAACTTGTAGAGCTCTCTTCAAGCTCTCTTCCTTCACATCCACCAGGGCCATCCACTCTTAATAAACTTCAGAATCTTCTCTAATGAGATATGGGGGTCAGTCCTACAGATCTGGCTTCCAGTCTTGTCTGAGCAGCAGCATTGTTGTTTTTTTTCTCTCACTTGCTGAACAAAGCCAGCACAGCTTTCCTCCTGCAGACTCGCTCATAAAGGGTGGGTTTGAACTTTAGGGCAACTCTTTTGTGCCTGACTTAAAGAAAGATGGAGAAGAACAGAGACGTATGTTATAACTGATGCCATTACGTTTCCTGATAAAAGCTTTGTGAGTCTTTAGCACAAGAGAAAGTTTTATACAGTACTAGAGTGTTGGGGTTAAAAAAAAAACACACTCTCTGTCTCTTTTTATCAAAGGGACGGTGGGAATAATCCAAAAAAGTTCATTAATGGTAAAAGGAATCTTGCCAAATTTGGTTTATCTTAGTTCTCCTGGTGCAGTTTCCTTATTCAGAACAAGAGAACCACAAGCCTTAGGTGAGAAGTAAGGAGATCATCATCATTTTAATCATCATACACAGAACAAAACACCAGGTCACTACAAAAAAGAAACACACTGTCAGCAGAATAAGGAACAAAGACAAGGAAAACTTCACATTCAAGGGGTCCAGAATTTATTCCTGGTCATGGGGTCACTGTGATACATCGTGGAAGCAGAGAGAATTCACCTAAGACGGCACACACACACACACACACACACACACACACACCAGTCCACCACATGTAGCTGGTCAGTAGGAGAACTCTGGAGAACCTGGAGGGAACCCATGCATACAAGAGAAGCAAATTTATCCAGAGGATTTAAAAATGTTTAGATCTTAAAGCCATTAAATTAAATAGGTGCCAAGTTGACAATGTTTCTGAAATAAAAAGGAGCCTACAGTAGTCTACAGGGACAATATAAAGAAGTTTTGGTGATGAAACCAGAGAATTTCAGGAGAATTCAGGGAGAGTCCACCAGAAGACACGACGACGAGTCAGAAAGCAGGAATAATCAGATATTTACTGTCATGTATTTAACAATGTTAGTTCTCTCGTTTTCCAGCATGATTTATTATGAAACGTCTCTTCAGGATGTTTCCTCACCACTGCTTCACCTCACAGCAGCCTGGCCTGTAGATGACTTCTGACTCCAGACCAGGTCCAGGTTACTCAGCCTTATCATGGCCTTGTTTATTCCTGCTAAAGGAGACTTGCAGATAGTCTGGATATTGCTCTGATTTGTGACTCCTGAGGGGGAAGAAGCAGGTGGGGGCTGGGTGGACTTTTAGGGCAACACTTCATCCAAAACCTTTATTTGCCCCTCAGCGAGAGTGGAGGTGGAGGAGCTACGGCTGGACACATGTGGACATGTTTATGTGCTACTGCTGACTTCGCTCTCCACTTCTTCCCACTGTTTCCTATCTGCAGTAATGTCTATTGTTCTCAGTCTACACGTGGTCTACAAGCACTTTATATACTTTAAAAGAGTCTCAGCAAGGGACCAAATCTCACAGCTACTAAAATACAGCCACGTCAGAGTTTCACGTCCCTGCTGCATCATCTGTGAAACTCCTGAAATAGCAGGAGTTAGCAGTGCTAACCAAATGCTAGCAGAAGCAGAAACACAGCTGTAACTGCAACACTGCAAAACCTCATACACATGAGATAATCGCACAGCGCAGCAGAATCCTCAAATCTGACCTATGTTTCCTAGAATTTACTGTAATTCAAATAATTTAGGATTTTATTAAAATGTTATATTAATGTTCTCGTTATTATTCCTACAGTAACGACTCGTTCATAAGGACATGGAGTAAGATGATCATTAAGATACCTAAAGATTGTGTACAAGCTCCTTTAAATAAATAAAGAGAGTTTTATTGGCTCTAAGTTTGGACCTTTCTACTTTCTGCATGGTGAGATGAAGTGATGTGAAATCATAGCCGGCAGAACAAAGTCTCTGTGTTCTCTGCTGTAATTTAGTTCACAGATAGATCAGCGTCTCTTCCTTAGATCCAGCTGGGAACCATTAAAAACACAACTTGTGATTCAGTCAAGCTCCTCTGAGGACTGGAGACTCCTGGGTCATACCCAGCAGGTAATGCAGCAGGGTCACAGGTCACTACTCCCCCCTGCCCTCTGCCAGACCCTGCCGTTCTTACGCTCTCACTAACAGCGAGCCTGTTGATTCACTCAGAATCGGAGAAGGAACACAAAAGGTCGTGAGCTCCAGGATGAGTCGAGGAGAAGCACGAGAGAGCGAAGATGAGGCAAAAGGAGTGACGTGAGACTGTCCATCACTACACAAATGTCCTATTGCCACGGAGATGCCAAATGGGAGAGGGTGTGTGGGGGTGGTGTGTGTGTGTGTGTGTGTGTGCAGCGACTAAGGAGCTGAACAAAGACAGTTTTTTTTCCCCCCATGAAGTCCATTAGCCTGCAGTGGCAGTGACATAATGTGAGTCAGCTGCGAGACACTGAAGATAAAGAGAGACACACTAACGCTGTCCTTTCATGCAGAGGTCATGGATATCTTGAGAACTGGGACTAGAACATCTGACTTTATTATTTCTGCACATGTGATTTTCTGGGAAACTTTGAATGAAGTGAATAAATAGAGGATTTAATGTTATTACACACAGAGCCACGAGTCAAATGTTACAGAAGTGACGACTCAGGAGACTGAGCTTTATTAGAGCTCTCGCACAGTCCACTGCGAACAGACTCTACCTCTCCACATCCCTCTATAGTCTCTCTCTCTCTCTCTCCTTCTTTTAATCAAGAGCAGGCATTAACAGGGGAAGGGATTAGGTACAAGTCTTTGGTATTTCCCCAACTCCTTTTCAGATTCTTAATCCTTTCACTGGTTGCACAAAAGTCCACAGACATCCTGTATTCTCAGTCCACTCTCGCTCTCTAACAAAGACTGGCTCTTTTTTTTAAATGAGTGGCACATGAGAAGTTATTGTATCCCGCTCCGAGCTACGATGTTACCTGCCCGCCCTCCACACAGGTCCCTGGTCTCCATCTTTTCTGCCAAAAATCTCACAACTGATTATGAGAGGAACAAATGGAGCAAATCTGCCACACGTCCTCACTTAGCCTGCAGAAAATTGTTAAACATTTGTTGTTAAAGTTCTGCAGTTCTGTTCCATGGCTGTAGCGTAAACACGCCGGGGAGATCATTCAACAGAACGATCGAGATCAACAGATGGAGTCTGTCCTGCACAGCAGATAGCTGAGTGGGAAATGGAGCCTTCATCACTTCAGTATCAACATCAGCATGACCTCAGGCCTCAGCGGCACTGCACTGTGAGCTCCAAACATTAAGCACGGAGACACAAGTTCACAACTAGGAATTAAAGACAACATTTATTTAAAAAAAAAAACCAAAGCAGCTTTTTTTTAAACCCTCAATACGAAATAAAAAGTCACTTTCTGTGGAATAGATGCAGAGGAGACAGATAAAGTCCAGAACACAACTAGATCTAAACACACATTTACACACTGACACAATAATCTACACACTGCACACTTACAGTAAAGAGTGAACCGTCTGAAAGTGAAATAAAAAGAAACTGTGGGTTTGTGTTACTCGAGCTCCGGAGTACAGAACATCTGTACACTGTGGCAGTAAACGGAGCTGAAATCATTTCTCCTGTGGTTAGAAACCAAGAATCGACTTTTAAACTCAGCACCGCTCTACAACTGAAGGGTCAGAAATCTCACATCACACACAAACAAGAAGGAATAAATGATGGAACACATTTTTAATGCTATCTGAGACTCTATTGGTTTAATAAATAGTTTGTCATCATTTGTTTATTGTACGTTTTAGTAAACTGTCTCTGGGCTTCTGGACTGAGATGAACACAGCAGAAGGGATGAGATGTGAGCAGCTTCCTGCTCCTCCTGAGGCCTGAGAGTCATTTTCATTATTCTACAGTTCTGTATCTCTTGGTTCTGTTCTCCCTGAACCTCTCACAGCATCTGCTGGGATCTGCTGTAAACATCTTCTTAGTTGTAAACATCTCATCATTACATTCAGAGCAACCGGACAGAGGATCAGGGTTTCTGGATCACAACCTGAAATTTGCCTGAAAGTCAAAAATAAACAGAAACACAATGAAATACGATTCGAATCAAAGTACGAGTAATAATATTATAAATAATTTAATAATTTCTTTAGTAAATAATACTGAATAACTCGTAACATCTGGGTTACTGAACACAGTTTAAACAGTTTGTTATGATTATTCCAGAGAAACTTAGTGATGAATATTAATATGAAGCTCTTGAGTCTCTATATTATTATTAATATTAATACTAATATTATTCTCTATATTTATATATATTATAAACACATGAAGCTGATGCTCACATGATGGCATTAATGAAACCTCAGCAGTCACCACACCCTCCAAGCCCAGGTTAGACAAGGCTCCTCTAATTAAACCACACGTGTAAGCCAAATACTGAAGGGGAAAAACACTGTTATTAGGACTGACACGTCCTGCAGCTTTGTGCACTTTATTATGTTACACTTTGTGCACTTTATTATGTTACACTTTGTGCACTTTATTATGTTACACTTTGTGCACTTTATTATGTTACACTTTGTGCACTTTATTATGTTACACTTTGTGCACTTTATTATGTTACACTTTGTGCACTTTCCTTATGTTACACTTTGTGCACTTTATTATGTTACACTTTGTGCACTTTATTATGTTACACTTTGTGCACTTTATTATGTTACACTTTGTGCACTTTATTATGTTACACTTTGTGCACTTTATTATGTTACACTTTGTGCACTTTCCTTATGTTACACTTTGTGCACTTTATTATGTTACACTTTGTGCACTTTATTATGTTACACTTTGTGCACTTTATTATGTTACACTTTGTGCACTTTATGTTACACTTTGTGCACTTTATTATGTTAAACTTTGTGCACTTTCCTTATGTTACACTTTGTGCACTTTATTATGTTACACTTTGTGCACTTTCCTTATGTTACACTTTGTGTACTTTCCTTATGTTACACTTTGTGCACTTTCCTTATGTTACACTTTGTGCACTTTCCTTATGTTACACTTTGTGCACTTTATTATGTTACACTTTGTGCACTTTCCTTATGTTACACTTTGTGCACTTTCCTTATGTTACACTTTGTGCACTTTCCTTATGTTACACTTTGTGCACTTTATTATGTTACACTTTGTGCACTTTCCTTATGTTACACTTTGTGCACTTTCCTTATGTTACACTTTGTGCACTTTCCTTATGTTACACTTTGTGCACTTT